>NW_007728765.1:214674-279465 GCF_000696425.1 Galeopterus variegatus | reverse complement strand
GTATCAAAAAAGTGTTATAGAATTTTTAGAATTGGAAAAGCCCTTAAAGGTTTAACACTTCAAATCTGTCATTTTTCAAGTGATTAAACTCAGGACTATAGAAAGGTGGGGACTTGCTGGATTCTACAAGTTTGGTACAGCCTTGGTTCTCTGTTCCCTCTCCTCCTGTGCTCACTATTTCTACCCCATTCTTCAATATCAATCCACATGTTGCGTAGTTCAAATCACACAATCTGGGTGATTACATGATACTTTATAAGTACTTTAGAGGTGGTTTTTATTATCATCATCTCACCAAGGCTGTAGAATACTGTTGGACAGGACAATTTGTCTTTTATCCTGAGCATTTTTTTTTACCACACACAGAGCACTCAATAAATTTGCATTAAACAAAACGATTTCTGTCCTCCTGTTAGTATGATCAGTATTTGTTTTTACAAGGTTAAGCATGAAGTCCAAGATTACAGAACATTTTAGAAAATTTTCTACAAAGTATACAGAGTTAAATTTGTTTCTCCAATTTAGTCTTACTTATTTTTACTTAAAATTTGATAAGAATATATATGCCAATGTCTTAAATGTGAAAAAATAAGGAAGACATAAAATTTAGTGCTATCTATTTTTAAGTAGCTTTAAGTTCTTAAAAATATAAATATGCTTAGTTAAATTATTAAAATGAAGGATTTTGAAAATATAAAACTCATAGCAAGATTTATTGTACTGCCAATTCTAAACTAAGAAATATGTTGTTATGAAAGTTTAGCAAATAAACATTTCAATATAATATAAACTTTTTCATGAACCTTCTCCAATATACTCATTTCTTTTTAATTATGATGCATCTTTGTATAATGTAAGAGGTTTCAGAGATTAGCTTGAGGAATTTTTTTTCAAAAATTTGTATTCAAGTATAACCAGTTCACCAATTCTGCTGTTTTTCCACTAATGTTTTTAGGTAAATTGTCTTAATTACCACCCTAAACTTGGGGAATATTTTCAAAACTAAATTACAAACTGAAACTTTGGAAGTTGATATATGATTGAGGGAACCAATATTTAATGATATTTATGTCTCAAATATAAATATTATCAAATTCAAACATCTCTTTTTCTCTGAAAGGCAAACTGTCTTCTCTGTGGAATCTCTCACTATTTTATATTTTTGTTCAATTATAAAAAGTCTTCCTTTTTTGGCTTTCTGTTTTCCATAGATGCTGTCTTTGCTTTTACATCAAAATTAATAGACATTAGATGATCTCTTTATAAAATGATGCTGATAGGAGATATGATTTTTCAATGTTTTTACTTGAAAGAATATTTTCCCTTTTGGAATTTTTATGATCCAAGAAATCCCAAAGTCTAGGATTCTTGATGTAGAGATATGGATAGTAAATTTGGGTTGCTTATACTATGACTATATTAGAAGTGCAGCTTATTCCTTCCTCCAAACAGTCCCTGAGATTTTGTAGATGTCCATATGGCAGAAATAGGTCTTAGATTGTGACTTGCATGTAAATATACAAAGCTTGACTGGAGGCATACCACATTTATTCCAGTGGATTTTTTATGAGAATGTTGCAATCAAAACCCTGTCTTTTTACTCCCAACCACCATGTTCCCAAATAGCATTTAATCAGGTGAGCAAACTGATTTTACAATGAGTCCATGAGATATCTGAATCTATCACCCCAGATTTCAGTGTTGTTATGCTTAATAACAGATGACCATTTAAGGTCACCACCCAATCCTAAAACAACATTATATGTTTCAAGAAACTAAATAATAGCTAGTTATGCCATCATTATGCTCCAAACAACTGACTATTGAGAACTTTCTATGCTCGGAGTTACGGGGGAACACAGAAATGAATGCAAAAGTTGTAATCTCTCAAAATATTTTCAGTTGCTTAGGCCTGATTACATATATATGGGTAAATGTAATGACCTGTCATACTTTAGAGGAAAAAGTGAGGAATTAAAGGAATGAAGAAGCAGAAAGATTTCATCGAGGCAGAGCCATCTGTGTTAAGCCTTCAATACTTAACTTGTTCTACGGCTGTAAATATCCTGGCTAAATAAAATTTGATCTTGGCTTTTCCTTTGTTAAATAGACCAGTAAAGAGTTAAAATTGTTATATATATAAAATGCATTATGAATAACTTGGTTCAGTTGTTTCCAGACAGCACAAAATATAGATTGGAGATGATATAAACAGTTAAATGTTGCCAAAGTACTACTTATAACCTTAAAAGAAAATAAAAGAAAGTATGATAAGGGGGAATAAGGTATATTACCTACTAAGAAATGGTATATTATCATATCAAGAATAATTTTCCTATTTTTTAATGATCACAAGAAAATATGTCTTTCAGAGACTTTCTGAATCAGGAAAGTGTACCTACAACATGTTCTATCTAACAATTTAAACTGGTGATAAACCTGGAAATAGAAAAGAATAAAAATTGCTTCTGAATGGAAAATGCTTAAAATCAGCAGTATTTATTGATATTTCATGCAATAAAAGAAAATAAAAGATGCAATTACTTCAGCTACTTTCTCAGTTAAAGCTGTTTTTAAGAAAAACTTCTTAGAGCGAATTGCTTCTGAATGGAAAATGCTTAAAATCAGCAGTATTTATTGATATTTCATGCAATAAACGAAAATAAAAGATGCAATTACTTCAGCTACTTTCTCAGTTAAAGCTGTTTTTAAGAAAAACTTCTTAGAGCAATGCCTAACCAGGCTTCCACATGAAATGACTTTTTTATGGCATTTTCAATGTACCTTCAATGCATGTACTTCTAGTCTAAATTATTAGCCTACACCACTTTTCCTTTCCTCGCTTCAGATAGCATTTTCCAAGAAATAAGCACATACAGCACAAGTAGAAAATAAAACCACTTTCTATTTCTTCATTTAAAGGAGGTTGAACTTTTTTGAATTGCTGGAGGTATAGATTTTCAGAGTGATGTCAAGTGATATTACTTTTCTGTCCAAATTACCAGCCAACTGAAAAAAAAAAATCATTAGTTCTAAATTTTAAATTCCATCTATATTGTAAGTTATACAACAGCACCTTGCTTTTCCCACTTTTTTTGTAACATTGTCTATATGGGAATAACAACTCTTGATTACTCTGGCTAAATTGTTAGCTTTGAAATTACTTCCTATATGAACGACCTCCTCTGCCTTACACAGTGTAACATTTTTTTTTAACACAAACAACAGGTGAATGATAAAGAATTTAAAAGAAAGCCACAAAAGGTCAGGAAAATTGAATCTGTTTGAACATGGAGTTCTTTCTTGAGCCTCTTCTTTTCTTTCACACTTCCTACAGAAAGGTTAATGCTGAACTAACAATAGTGCATAAAAGAAATGTTAGGAATAACTTTCATTTACTGGATATATGATACTTGTGCCAGGTCACTGAGCTGGGCAGGTTGTTTATTCAATAAATACTCCCTGAGTACCCACTATACAGCTTGTAGTATCAAAAGAATTAGGAAAATGAAAATTATAACTGCCCTGGAGGAGCTTATAATCAAATGTAAAGAGACGTATCCAAGGAAACGATGAAGATACGCAAACAGAATTATAAAAGTATAGACTAGACTGAGGCAAAGCTTTCTGGAGGAGTTGAAGATGGAGCTTCATATGAAAGGAATTAAAAGATTTGCATGTGAAGATAAACACAAATGACATTCTAAACAAAGAAGTTGCATGAACAAAAACATTGATGGTAAAACAATATCTATGTACAAGGAACTACAAAGAATTTGGCATTTTGAAGGTTGGGACTGGCAAGAGTTGAGGCTGGGAAGCTATGCAGAGTTAAAATCACAAAATAATTCATGTGATATTTTAAGATATTTAAACTTTATCCTATAGGTGTGGGAAGCCAAGTAAGAATTCCAAAGGTCATATATAGCTGATATACATATCTTATACACACACATCAGAGTAGAATTTGTATATATGAGGATATATTAGCTCAGACTGCCATGACAAATTACCATAGACCAGGAGGCTTAAGCACAGAAATTTATTTTCTCACAATACTGGAGACTTGGGAAGTCTAAGATCAAGATGCTGGCAAGGTGGATTTTAACTGAGGCATCTTGGCTTGTAGGCAGCCACCATCTTGCTGTGTATTCACATGACTTCTTCTTTGTGGGAGCTTATAAAGAGAGAAAAAGAGAGAGAGCACTCTCTCATGTCTGTACTTACAAGGTCCTTAATCCCTATCAGGAGGACTTGACCCTCATGACCTCATGTAACTTTAATTACCTCCCAGAAGCCCCATCTCCAAATACCATCATATGGGGGGTTAGGGCTTTAACATATGAATTTTAAGGGGACATAAAGATTCAGTTTATAACAGGGGAGAAGGAGATTATTGTAGTAATAATGCTGGGGGATCATGAGATCTTCAGTTAGAGGTGATAAGATACATGGAGAAAAAGAATAGAAGAGCAGCTATGAGGTGAAATCAGTCAGTTTATTAGTCTGTTTCTGTTGCTTATAACAGAATACCTGAATCTGTGTAATTTATAAAGAAATACAATTTATTTCAGTTTCAGAGGCTGGGAAGCATTGTCCAGGTGGCACCTCTAGTAAGGGTCTTCTTGTGGGAGGAAACGCTACAGGGTCCCATGGCAACAAAGATATCACATGGGTGAGAATGGCAACAGTGAGAGAACTCTCTCATGTGCTCCTTATAAAGCCACCAGGCCACACTCGTGACAACTCATTACTCCAAAATGGATTAATCCATTCACAAGGGCACAGCCCTCATGATCCAATCATCTCTCAAAGGCCCTCCCTTGCAAATATCATAGTCAGATTTCCCACCCTCTTAACATAGTTACAGAGGGGATCAAGTTTCCAACACGTGAACTTTTGGGTGACACATTTGACTCATAGCAGTGGGTCTGGGTGATTGATTGATTGATTGATTGATTGGAGCTGAGTGAGAAAAAGCAGTCCACTCTTTTCTATTTCCCATCTTGTTGCCCATCAACTCCATGCCACCAGTCAAGGATACTGCACCAGCCTTCATCCTGATGTCCTTCCTGCACTTAACCCAACTCCCACCATCCTCTACACTGCAACCTCCCTCTTGCCTCCTTTCAGGTGCCTGATTCTCTCCCATTTCAGGGCATTTGCACATTCTAGTGGAGACAATGGGTAGGTATACAAACCAACACATCTCTTTATGCTAAATACTACTAAACCATAGGAAAGGAAGCAACTAATGGGAGTACAGTCAGCTCTGTTTTAAACATGACATACGTGTTCCTAAAAATCACCTCACTGTGCAGAATTGGGCAATGAAAAAACCACAGAGTTTATGAGAAAATGGATTTGGAGCTCAACATTCCAAAATTTCACCAATGACATGTTTTTGAAAAATGATAAGAGCCTAATGAAAATGGTAGCATCATGTGTGTATAATAGTTAAGAAATAGTAGTTAAGAAATAGATAAATAATAACAATAAATAAGGTATTTTTACCTTAAAATCTGAAGTTTGCCTGGGGAGGTGGGCATTGAAAGAGTTGTAGCTTGTGAATTATCGTGAGGTAGAAGGAGAGTGAGCTGAAATCTGAGGAATGGTTGTACCGGATGCAAATGGTCTGGTTCATAAAACCCCTGGTGAACTGAAGTGCATATTAGAGGTGTATGTGTATGTTGGGGACCTGCACTTTGTGTATTCCTACTCAGCTCCAATACAGATACAGCTGATGCAGTTTTCTGCGTTCACCTCATGTTTATTGTGGAGGAAATCATGCAAAAGCAACCTCAATTTTTTTTTATATCAATTGCTTTGGAACAAATTCACATTTTCAAAACAAATGTTGCAGCATTCTGCGTTCACCTCATGTTTATTGTGGAGGAAATCATGCAAAAGCAACCTCAATTTTTTTTATATCAATTGCTTTGGAACAAATTCACATTTTCAAAACAAATGTTGCAGCAGAGCTGACTGTAATTGTGCCTACAGCAGTTGGGAAAAGCATTACAAAAGTGGTGACATGTGCACTGAGTCTTGTAACAGGAAAAGATGTACATCAGCAGGAAAGGAACGAGGCAAAGAGAACCTTATGCATAGAGCAGATGAGGTGTGAAAAAGAATATCATATGTGGCAAATTGCCAACATGTCATTTTCCTACTTTAATCCATTATATTGGGTTTTTTTATTTTTTCAAACATTATTTTTCACATAGTTAATGTTCTAATTTGCCCCCTTTTCCAACGTTTGATTTTTTATATCTCATTTTTTCCAAAATGATGGGAAAACTCACTTGCCTTCGTTTCATGTCTAAAATCTTCATTTGATACACGTGCTTTTATTATTATGTAATCCATCAGATAACATGCCATTCATAGCAGCATGGATGAATTCAGAGAAAATTACGTTAAGTCAAATAAGCCAGGCACAGAAAGAGAAGTACAGCATTTTCTTACTCATATGTGAGAGCTAAAACAAAACAAAACAAAAACAAAAACAAAAACAAAAAATAAATAATAACAAGCTGAACAGTTACAGGGAGAGAAAAAAAACTTGTTACTAGAGACATGAGAAGGGAAGGGGGGAGAAGGGAAATGCGAGGCTGGTTAATGGATACAGCTAGATAGAAAAAATAAATTCTATTGGTATACAGTTGACCCAGGAATCTATAACAAACAATGATTTACTGCATGTTATCAAATGACTAGAAGAAAGGAGATCAAATGTGCACATCGCAAAGAAATGATTAAGTTTTGCGATGATAAATACGCTGATTACCTTGATTAGATTATCACATATTATATGCAAGTGTTAAAATATAACTGTGTACTCCATGAATATATACAATCAGTATGCTTAAATAAAAAAAGATAGATTAAAATAAAAAAAAATTAACTTTATTTTGAAAACAAACCAACAAAAAAACACAAGCAATAACAAACGATAGCTAGGATATGGAGAAAAGGGAACACTTTTACACTGTTGGTGGGAATGTAAATTGGTACAGCCATTATAGTTAACAGAATGGAGGTTCTTCAAAAAGTTAAAAATAGAACTACCATATGATTCAGCAGTTCCTCTACTGGGTATATATCCAAAGGAAATCAGTATGTCTGCACTCCTGTGTTCATTGCAGCGTTATTCACAATAGCCAAGATATGAAATCAACCTAAGTGTCTATCAATGGATGAATAAATAAAGAAAATGTGGCACATATATATATACAATGAAATATTATTCAGCCTTAAATAAGAAGGAAATTCTGTCATTTGGCAACAACATGGATGAACCTAGAGGACGTAATGCCACATGAAATAAGTCAGGCACAGAAAGACAAATACTGCATGATCTCAGTTATATGTGAAATCTAAAAAAGTCAGATTTATAGAAGCAGAGAGTAGAATGGTGATTGTTGGGGCTACGGGGTGGGAGAAGTAGGAAGATGTTGGTCAAAGGGTATAAAGTTTTAGTTATGCAGGATGAATAAATTCTGGAGATTCAATGTACAACATAATGACTATAGTTAGTAACAATGTATTGTATATATGAAATGTGCTAAGAGAGTAGGTCTTAAATGTTCTCACCACACAACAAAAAACTGTGAGGTGATGGATATCCTAAATTAGCTTGATTCTGGTAATTATTTCATCATGTATATGTATAACAAAACATCACATTGTACACCTTAAATATACACAATCTTGTCAATTATACCTCAATAATGTTGGAAAAAAATTAAAAACAAAAAAAAATGAAGAAGAAAATTCCTAATGTAAAAGGGCAATTATTGCTTTTAAAAAATATTATCTACTTTCTCACATAAAATAACATAGAAGTAGGAATGAAACTTGAAGTCCTATAGCCAGATATTAAATACCTAAATCCAGGAAAATAAAGAGCAGAAAGTGAACAGTAAGCTCAAAAAGTGGATTATGATGACCCAGATTGTGGAGATAGCATCTGTTATTTCGTATACTTTTTTATAAGTTTATTACCAATGCAAAGTTATAGAAATATGAGTCTACAAGGGGAAAAAAGAACATAACTGCTTTAGAATGGTGTGATTGCTAAAATCCTTATCTTTGTTACAGTGATTTTTGAGGTTAAAAGGGAAAGAAATCTAGCATCAGTAAGCATTTTACACTTTAGAACATTTTACAAGACAGTCAAAGCACTGTTTGGAGAATTTCCACATGGCTGATATTTATTAAACCTAAAAGTTAAAATTACTTTCTTCAGTTTTGCTAGAATACAAACATTTTGTATTGTTCGTCAAGATAACTTTATAAGAGATCTAGAAATGATGAATGGGCTTGTGATGAACTACCACTGAAGGAAAGCTAAAGGGACTTTAGTTTCTGTCATATATAAAGCATGACATTCGAAACTACAGAGGCTTATCTTTCTTCACACATCTCCTTTGAGATTAAATCTGGGACATTCTAGCCATCTTTGGCTAGCTGCAAGTATAGATTATGTTTTAGCTGTCTAAAACTCTTTGCTGGAAGAAAATTAAACTGCATTTTAATAAGATTAGTTCATTTTCATCATTAAGTAGTTGAAGTGAGAGTGTACTAAGAAAAGATACAATAAGATCCAAAAATGAAGAATAAAACCTCCAAATCATTATGTGATTATATCCTCAAGGAACTAAGCACAGCCCCATTTAATTCAAGAAAGATAACTGAGCTCCTACTGAACTACGACTGCTAAATGTTCTTCCTCCCTTCACAGTCTTTTGTGAAGCTAGTGAGGCCTGTGACAGAGGGATGTTCAGGGTGCTGTGAAAACCACAAAAAAGAGCAAATCTAATTCTCCTGGAGGAAAGGCAGGAAAGAGGTGTTCCAGGCAGAGAAACCACATGCAAGAGAAGTGATGCTTAGATCACTGTGGTGAGGAAATATAGTCCAAACTTTCTCATGTATGTAGATGCAAAAATTCTAAACAAGAGTAAAATATTAGCAAATCAAATGCAGTGATCCATAAAAAGGATAAAACATCATGATCATATTGGATTTATTCTAGAAATGCAGATATGGCAACACGTTTAAAAATAAACCAAAATATTTTACAATAAATGAGAAAAAAATCATACATTAGTAGATGCAGAAAAAACATTTGATTAAATCTAATATCCAATCATGATAAAAAAAATCTCTTGGAAAAGTAGAATAAAAGAGAATGTCTTTAATGTAACAAGAAGTTTCTGAAAATTAAAAATATATATACAAGCAAAATAATATTTAGTGATGAATAACTGAAAAATGTTTGCCTGAAATTGAGTGAGTAAAGGATGCTCACTCTCACCACTTATATTAAGTATTAATCTGGAAGTCATAGCCATTGCAGAAAGAAATAAAAACCATCCTTATTTACAGATAACTTGACTGAATATATAGAAAATCTAAAACAATATAGACTGTTGTAATCAATTAGAATTAGTTTAACAATTACAAAAGATCAATGTACAGTCATTTTTCTTTCTATATGCAAGAAATAGCAATAAAACATGTAGAATTTGTAATTTTAAAGGGATTCCATTATAATAGCTTTTTAAAATTCCAATATTTCAGAATAAGTCTGTTGGAAGATATGAAAAGCCTCTATCCTGAAACCTGCAAAATGGGTTCATGGATTTGAAAACCAAAAGTATCACTTCTCACCAATTTAATCTATAAATTCAATACAATCTTAATCAAAATACCAATATTTTTTAAAAATCAAAACTGGCAATTTTATTCTAAAATTTAATATGGAATACAAAGGACTAAGAATATTAAAACTATGATGAAGAAAAGAAAAGATAGATTTGGTATTACTAGGCCTCAGGACTTATTAGAAAGCTACATTAATTAAGGCAATGTGGCAATAGTGCAAGAATAAGCCAACAGACTAAAGGAATAAAATATAGAATCCAGAAATAGATTCATGCATATGTGGTCAATTGACTTATAACAAAAGTCACATTGCAGTGCAGTGGGGAAAGGATAGCCCTTTTAAACTGTGTGGTATCAATTGAATCTCCATATGGAAACCACTAATCTTGTCTCCTTATCTCATACCATACAAAAAAATTAATTCCAGTTAGATTGAAGATCAAGGTGTGAAAACAATGAAGCACCTAGAAATAATCATAAGAATATATTTTTTATTATCTTGATGAGGGCAAAGCTTTCTTAAAGATAGCACAAAAAATAATAACTACGTGAGGAAAAATTAAATAGTTGGACCTCATTAAAAATATGAACTTCTGTTTATCAAATGCGTAGAGAGTAAAAGCAAGCCACAGTGTGGAAGAAGATATGTACAATAGAAATGTCTGCTAAAGGACTCTTATCCAGAATTCATAGAGAATGTCTACAAACCATCTTAAAAGACAGACACACACACATACACACACACATAACAGAGAAATGGGGAAAAATTTGAAATAGCACTTTCAAGAAAAGGAAATACAAAGGAATGGAAAGCACCATGTCAAAATGATACCTGCACCCCCATATTATTGCAGCTCTGTTCACAGTAGCCAAGATATGGACCCAACCTAAATGTCCATCGCAGACGATTGGATAAAGAATATGTGGTACAGATGCACAATGGAATACTACTCAGCCTCAAAAAAGAATGAAATTCTGCCATTTGCTTCGACATGGATGAGGCTGGAGGAAATTATGTTAAGTGAAATAAGCCTGGCACAGAAAAGAAATACTGCATGTTCTCACTGATATGTAGAAGCTAAAAAAAATGAGAACCAACCAACCAAACAAATAAATAATAATAGTAAGTTGAACTGCTAAAAGGGGAAAGAACTATGGTGATTAGAGGTGGGAAAGGGGATTAGGGAGGAGGGATAGTGAACGGCTGATTAATGGGCCCAAAAGTTCTGTGAGATAGGAAAAAATAAGCCCTATTGGTGTACAGTTAACCCAGAAATCTATAATCGTTAATGATATACTGCATGTAACCAAACGACTGGAAGAGAGGAGATCAAATGTGTACATAACAAAGAAATGATTAAGTTTTGCAATGATGAATAAGCTAATTACCCTGAATGATCAGCACACAATGTATACATGTATTGAAATATAACTCTGTACTACATATATATGTGCAATAAATATATTTCAAAAAAAATTTTAAAAATCAAATGGAACTGCTCATAAATGAAGGTGTTTAAAAACCATAAACATGGGCAGAAATGCCTTAATTTACAAAATAGATGTATTTCTGAAAAATATGAGAAGTAAACATTCACTTATATAATTCTCTGAAGCAGAAAGCACTGAAGTACAATGAGAAAAGGCACAGAATCAGAAGTCATGACCTGGTTTCAAATTTTGGCTCTGCTGCATTAACCTCATCCAAGTCACTTAATCTCTCTGAATCCATTTCCTCATCCATAAATACGGGTCATTTTGTTTTTGCTCTAAGTAATTCACCAGATTATGAGGATCAAACAGTTAATACAATTTGTAAAATGTGTTATAATAATCACTTGCCTAATAACGAATACATTTCAATGGGAAAAAAAGAAAAGAAAGAAAAGAAAAGAGAAAATATAAATGGCCAAAAACACAATGTGTTCAACCTCATTAGTCACTAGGGAAATGCAAATTGAAACTACAGTAATATTCAAGTTTGCACACATCAAAATCATTAAAATAAATATACTAACAAATGCTGAAGATGTGGAACAGTTAGAACTTTCATGCATTGTTGATAGAAGTGTGAATTTATATAAGTACTTTGGAAAACATCATAAAGCTACAATAACTAAGGCAAAGTCTTTGCAGTATCTACTAAGGCTGATTATACAGTAAGTTATAAATGAGTAATTCTCCTGGATATAAATATATACCCTCAAAGTGAACATATATGTTGACCAAAAAGATATGTACAATTATATTAAAAATATTGCTATTTCTAATAGCCTCAACTGGAAATCACTCAAAAGTCTCTCAGCAGTGGAAGAGACAAACAAATTTTGGTGCATTGATTCAACTGAATACTGTATTGTGATAAAATGAACAATCAATTATGGTACCCACCTATGTGTTTGAATATAAGGAAAATAATTTTGAGCAGAATCCAAATACAAGAGGATACATTGTATGATTCTATTTACATAAAATTCAAAAACAGACATAACTAATTTATGGTGTTATTAGTTCCAACAGTGGCTAACTTTGGGAAGAAGTGGCTGGGAAAGGACAGGATAGGGATGAGTTCTTGATCTAGGTACTAGTTATTTAGTCTGTTCACTTTGAAATATATCAGGCTCTGCATTTAGCATCAGTACACATCTCTGTATGTATGTTACATTTCAACATAAATTTTACTCATGTTGCTTTGCGTTGCTTTGCCCCCCGTGGATTTGTCACCCCTCTTCCCTGGGTGATGGAGATACAAAGGATTACTCAAAGCCCATCTCTTCTGAGCAGCGAGAGGCCCCGAAGTGGTTAACTTCCCTGGGAACACTCAACTTCCCTGGGTGATGGAGATACAAAGGATTACTCAAAGCCCATCTCTTCTGAGCAGCGAGAGGCCCCGAAGTGGTTAACTTCCCTGGGAACACTCAAGAGAGAGCCAACCCTTCCATTTGGGAAATTAATGCCAAATTGGGGTTCTCTTCCTGCATTTATTTTCCAGACCAGGAAGTTACAGGAAGCAAACAAAGACGAGGTTATAGTTTAACAATATAGGCTGGTAACTTTCAGTGAAACAAGCCAGGTGACATTCCATTAAGGCAATTAACAAAAGTTTGATCTTAGCAAACATTCCTTCCTACAGCAATTCTCAGTATCTTTACATAACAATCAGTAACTAGTCTGTCTTTGAGCCAGCAACCTGCTGTGCCACAATCCTTTTCTTGCAACAGAGACTTATAGCCTGAGGGAAATTTCCAGTCCTCCACAACGTCAATATTTGAAACTGCAAGGCTTTGGAAAACCAGACCCTGTGAAGTACGTATGCTTTTTAGTATGTTCCATAACTCACATAAGTCCTACGTACAGAAGTATTTGTTTTAGCTTTAGGTATTGTGTTTTTAGTCATTGGCTTCCCATTTGAAGTTGTAAACTGTTTTAGAATCAGAGACTTGACTTGTACCTTTTGTTATCATCTTATGCATGCAGTGGTATTGTTCCTCTGGATTTAATTAGTTCTATGGAAACCATTAGATGTTTTTAAATGGAAGAAAACATGATAAAATTTTTGTTTTATAAAACTTATCGCTATTATTCAAAGATATTTCATAGTTTTCTTTGGTTTATACTATTTGAAGCAAAGCAATGCATTAAATAAACTCTTCATGGCGTTTCTTATTTTCCAGTTCACCATGGATGGTGAATATGATAAATAGACATACAGCATCTATTCCAACATTTCCTGTATTTCCTCCTCTGCTGAAGAAACTGAGGAGCTAAAAATGCAAAGCATGTGGCATCTGTTATGCAGGTGTTGATTGTCACAGCACAGAGTGGTTCAGGAGCTGGCTGTTGTTTCCTAATACTTGAGACTTTTTGGTTATAGCAGTGGCACTGGTGGCATTATTCTAAAATAGTCAACTGTAGAGTCCACCTTACACTCAAAAAGGGGCTTCCTCATCATAGTAATGGCAACAGCTCATCTGGCTGCTCAATTCTGCTTTGTAGCTTTGAGCACCGTTGATAAAAGCTTAATCAAAAGTCTGTTTCTCTTTATTCCTCTCAATGATCCTGTAAGTTATTTCACATCCTGTAAAAATCCCTTTCTGCATAAAGTATTTAGAGGTGAATCTTGTTTTTTGGAACTAATTCCTAATTGATAACAATAGAACATGATCAACATTGTGTACAAGGATCAAGAGTTTCAACTAAATGGATAAGCAACTTAATTTTGTTCTTTAACTAGGGTTTAATCTTGGCCCATCTAATCTCTGATCACATGGGATATTTACTGATAATAAATATGTCAGTGTAATTTTATCACCACTCTTGAAAACTATTCAAATAGCAATCTCTACCTTTATTAAATCAGTAACATCCTCCATGTAACTATAAATAGCAGGATTTGCATGAGAAAAGCACTCATCAAATGTCACTGTACCATTAAATAGTCTTTGTAGTTGTAATTTACCTTCTCCCTTTTGCTGATGATGCCAGGACATGTATTTGTTCTGTTGTGGTGGATCAATAGGTGCAAGATCCTGAACAGATTTTGTTAAGTGTTGCTTTACTCTCATAAAGGAGTAAAGGAGAGATATAGAAGTTGTAATAGTTAACACACATACACACACACACACACACACACACGAATACATACACATACACACACACACAGGATCTGGTTACAATCTGGTCTATTCAAAGCATGAAGTATTGGATATCATGGCCTATTCTTTAGTCAAAGGAGTAGAGAATCATTTCCGTAAAAATCACAAGAGGGTACTGGTAATTTGCTTAATTTTCCCTTGTGATATTAAACCATATTTAACACTATCTTTTGCAAATAATGGTGTTTAAGCAACTTTGTGTGTGCATGCCTCTCAATAGATTTTCTTAATTCACAATTTCACAATTTATATGGTATCTTATTGAGCATCTACTAAGTATAAAGAGTGTTGGGCACTATAGGAAATAGAAAGCTACCAAAGAAACCAACTTTATCCGCAACAACACTATAACCTTGTGGAAGATGCAGAAAGAAATATTTACATTTAATTATAAAACAAATCACACTATAGTTTATTTTATGAGATTGTGATCAATATAAATAAGCTGTTATGTGGGTACAGAGGGAGAAGAAATGACTCCCAAATTAGGGTATTGGGAAAAGCTTCAGGGAAGATGTTTTGTTTGAGTTAAATAATATAGAAGGAAGGCCCTTTCAAAAAAATAAATATCATGAACAAGTACTATGAATGGACCATTTATGGAAAAACCTAGATCTGTGTGTGCCTTGGCCATATCAGGGAGGGTAGGGGCAACTATGACTAAGAAAGAAAGGTTGAGGCCAGAGTATGAAAAATTATAAATGTCATGCTAAGAATTTTAGATATTATTCTTTAGTTATTTGGAAGCCACTTAAGCAAGAAGTACTAAAATGTGAAGGGGTTAGAAAGAACATGGTTGTAGCAATGTGAAACTTGATTGACCAGTTGAAAGACTGAAGCTGAGAGACCTGCTCATTACTAGTGGAAAGGTTAAAGTGGGGAAAAGGCAGTAATAATAGGAACAGAGAGGTGCAAACAACATAAGAGGGATACTTTGGTCTATTAGGAATAACAAGATTAGTTAGAGTTAATGAGCCCTTGATGAATGGTGTATTATTCACTCAATATCACAGCCAGAATAAAGGCCTCCTTAAGATGTGTATGCCCTACTCCCCAGAATCTGTGACTATGTTAACTTAACATGGCAAAAGGAACTTTGCACATGTGGTTAAATTAAAGATCTTGAGATGGGGGAAGATTATCCTAATTTATCTAGGTGGGTCAGGTGTAATCACAAGGGTCCTTATAAGATGGATGAAGGGAGGGTAAAGTGAGAAAAAGGAGATATGACAATGGAACCAGCAGTTGAAATAATGCACTTTGAAGATGGAAAGGACCATGAGTCAGCCTCCTATGAGATGAAAAAGGCAAGGAAACAGATTCTCCAGATTCTACTCTTAAAACATCCAAATGGAGCACAACACTGCCTACTATTTAATTTCAGATTTTTGACCTCCATAATTTAGAAGAATAAAAATATGTTGTTTTAGGCCACATAACATTATGGTAATTTGTTACAGCCCCAATATACTCTTAAAACATCCAAATGGAGCACAACACTGCCTACTATTTAATTTCAGATTTTTGACCCCCATAATTTAGAAGAATAAAAATATGTTGTTTTAGGCCACATAACATTATGGTAATTTGTTACAGCCCCAATCTGAATCTAATACAGATTTTGGTATCCAAAAGTGGGGTATAGATGTAACAAATACCTAATAATTTGAGGCCAACTTTAGTATTGGGTAATAGTTAGAAGCTTGAAGAATTTTGAGCATGACAGAAAAAGCCTAGATTGCCTTGAACAGACTTTTAGTAGAATTATGGATTTTAAAGATGCTGGTAGGCAGAAGTCAGAAGGAAGTGAGGAGCATAGGAGAAAACCTATACTGTCTTAAAGAATTTTTAACTCATCATAAGCAGAGAGTTGGCAAAAAAAAAAAAATAATAAAAAAAGATGCTAAATCTGAGTTGAGGGCTGCTTGTGAGGGCTCAAAAGGAAATGAGGAACATTCAATTGTTAACTGGAAGAAATGAGATCCTTTTTTTGTAATGGTAGTAAAGCTTGGCTGAACTTGTCCTATAGTTATGAAGAAAGAAAAATTTCTAAGTGATAAAACTGGATATTTAGATGAAATTTTCAATCAAAGTATTGAAGGTGTGGCCTAGTTTTTTCTTGCTACTTATAGAAAAATGGGGAAAAAAAGGGATAAATACAGTAAATTCAGGAAAAAGACTATTAAGAAAAAATGAGCCAGTATTTGATGATTTGGGAAATTCTCAGTCTATCCAGATTGCAAAAGATGCTAAAATAAAAGATACTAAAATAAGGAAGTTTGTTGTCAGGAAAGCATGCTCTCTATGCAAAGCAAAGGACTATTTCTAGTGCCTTGAAAAGTATCAAAAGTTAAGAGTGTTCACTCTCTTAGAGGGCTCTATGAAGAGATAGGCATGTGATTCATGAATCCTCAGGCCATGTCAGGAGAAACCAAGAATACAGATGGAATTATCCATAAAAGTTCTGTGATCCTGTCTAATGAAGTAAAGCTATATGTCATACACAGGAGACCCACAAGGTTCTTGAAGATGTTATATAAGCAGAAACACTGCCAGCTTGAACTAAAAGAGTGAAACTATGGACCTGGAGAAAGGAATCAAGAGCCTAGAACATTGACTCTAGAACCTGAGTTTGATCTACAAATGTAAATTTGGTAAGAAAAACAAAAAACAACAGGAGGCAAGGAATGAAGTTTTTAGGAAAGAGATAATCAACATTGCCAGATACTGATTAATGTCAAGTACAATGAGGATTAACCAGGAATGCCATGATTTGGTATTCTTATTACAAAAGTTTTCTTATTCACATTTCCTTTTTTTATTTTTATTTATTTATTTTTTACTGTAACATAGTTGATTGTACATATCTGTGGGGTACAAAGTTGAATAGAAATACCTTATTGCAATATGTGATACTCAAATCAGGATAATTAGTATATTCAACATTATACAATGTAATGATTTTTTGTGGCCCTTTACCAATTCCTCCCTTACTCTCCGCCACCCCTTCCCACCTCTAGTAACCTCAGTTCTGTTCTCTCCTTTTGAAATTTCAATGTGTTATTGTGATTGTTGTGTATTTCATTCTTTCTTTCTTTTTTATTTGTTTGTTTATTTTTACCTCCCACTTATGAGTGAGGACATGTGGTATTTCTTTCTGTGCCTGACTTATTTCACTTAACATGATTTTCTCTAAGTTCATCCATGTTGTTGCAAATGGCAGTACTTCATTCTTTTTGATGGCAGAGTAGTATTCTGTTGCTTTGCATTGCTTCGCCGCCCACGGATTTGTCACCCCTATTCCCCTGGGTGACAGAGGCACAAAGGATTACTTAAAGCCCATCTCATCTGAACAGTGAGAGGTCCCGAAGAGGTTAACTTTTCCCTGGGAACACTCAAGAGAGAGCAAACCCTTCCATTTGGGAAATTAATGCCAAATTGGGGTTCTCTTCCTACATTTATTTTCCAGACCAGGAAGTTACAGGAAGCAAACAAAGGTGGGGTTATAGTTTAACAATATAGGCTGGTAACTTTCAGCGAAACAAGCCAGATGACATTCCAGTAAGGCAAATAAGTGGTCCCATCAACAACAGTTTGATCTTAGCAAACATTCCTTCCTACAACAATTTCTCAGTATCTTTACATAACAATCAGTAACTAGTTTATCTTTGAGCCAGCAACCTGCTGTGCCACAATCTTTATCTTGCAATGGAGACTTACAGCGTGAGGGAAATTTCCAGTCCTCCACAATGTCAATATTTGAAACTGCAAGGCTTTGGAAAACCAGGCCCTGTGAAGTACATATGCTTTATAGTATATTCCACAGTATTCCATTGTGTATATATACCACATTTTCCTTATCCACTTGCCAAACAATGGAAATTTAGGTTGCTTCCAACTCTTGGCTATTGTAAATACAGCTTCAGTGAACATGGGGGTTCAGTTATCCCTTCAACATGATGATTTCCATTCCTTTAGGTATATACCCAGGAATGGAATTGCTGGATCATATGGCAGTTCTGTCTGCAGTTGTTTGAGGAAAACAGTGTAGGAGAGTTCCCTTTTCTCCATATCCTCTCCACCATTTGTTTTTCTCTGTCTTTTTGATAATAGCCAGTCTAACTGGGGTGACTTAATATCTCAGTGTGGTTTTGATTTGCATTTCTCTGGCGCTGACTGATGTTGAGCACTTTTCATGTGTCTGTTGGCCATTCAGATATCTTCCTTTGAGAAATGCCTATTCAGCTCCTTTTCCCATTTTTAAATCAGATTATTTGTTTGTTTGTTTGTTTGTTTTTGCTGTGCAGTTATTTGAATTCCTTGTGTATTCTGAAAATTAATCCTTTGTCAGAAGCATAGTTTGCAAATATTTTCTCCTACTCTGTACGTTTTCTTTTTGCTCTGTTAATTATTTCTTTTGCTGTGCAGAAGCTTTTTAGCTTGATATAATTCCATTTGTTTATTTTTCCTTTTGTTGCCTATGCTTTTGTGGTCATACTTATAAAGTCTTTGTCCATTCCTACTTACTGAAGTGTTTGCCCTATGTTTTCTTCTAGGAGTTTTATAGTTTCAGGTCTTATATTTAAGTATTTAATCCATTTTGTGTTGTTTTTGGTATGTGGTGGAAGGTATGGGACTAGTTTCATTCTTCTACATATGGATGTTCAGTTTTCCCAGCACCATTTATTGAAGAGGCAGTCTTTTCCCCAATGTATGTTCTTGGTGCTTTTGTTGAAGATCAGTTGGCTGTAAGCTTGTGGGTTGAATTCTGGGTCATCTATTCTATTCCATTGGTCTGAATATTTGTTTTTATGCCAGTACCATGCTGTTTTAGTTACCATAGCTTTGTAGTATAATTTGAAGTCAGGTAGTGTTATGCCTCTGACTTTACGTATTTGTTTATTTTTGGTTAGGATTGCTTTGGCTGTTCAGAGTCTTTTGTTGCTCCATATGAGTGTTTTTAATTTTTTTTTCTATTTCTGTGAAGAATATCATTGGTATTTTGATGGAGATTGCATTGAATCTGTAGTATGGACATTTTCACAATGTTAATTCTTCCAGTCCAAGAGCATGGAATGTCTTTCCATCTTTTTGTGTCCTCTTTAATTTCTGTTAACAGTGATTTGTAGTTCTCATTGTAGAGATCTTTCACTTCCTTGGTTAACTTTATTGCTAGTTTTATTTATTTTTATTTTTTTGGTGACTATTGTAACTGGGCTGGATTTCTTTGCTTCTTTTTCTAATAGTTCATTGATGGGGTGTAAAAATGCTACTGATTTTTGCATGTTGATTTTGTATCCTGAAACTTTACTGAAATTGTTTACTAACTCTAAGAGTTTTTTGGTAGAACTTTTAGGCTTTTCTATGTAAAGAATCATGTCATCAGCAAAAGATGAAGACAATTTGACTTCATCTTTTCCAGTCTGGATGTACTTTCTTTCTTTCACTTGCATGATTGCTATGGCTAGTACTTCCAATATTGTGTTAAATAAGAGTGGTGTGAGTGGACATCCTTGGCATTAGGTTTGTTTTATATTGCTTGTGTTGAAATACTTTCCTTCTATATCTAATTTGCTGAGTCTTTATCATGAAGGGATGCTGAATTTTGTCAAATGCTTTTTCTGCATCTATTGAGATCATCATATGATTTTTATCCTTGATTTTGTTGATGTGTAGTATCACATTTATTGACTTCCATATGTTGAAACAACCTCGCATCCCAAGGATGAATCCCGCTTAATCATGGTACATAGTTTTTTTTAAATGTGCTGCTGTATTCTATTTGCTAACATTTTATTGAGGATTTTTGTGTCTATGTTCCTCAAAGATATTGGCCTATAGCTTTCTTTTTTGTGTCTTTTTGTGGTTTTGGTATCAGCATGATGCTGGCCTCATAGAACAAGTTTGAGAGGATGGCCACTGATTCAAGTTTTTGGAAAAGTTTGAAAAGAATTGGTATTAATTCCTCTTTAATGTTTCAGTAGAACTCAACAGTAAAGCCATCCCATCCTGGGATTTTATTTACTGGGAGATTGCTGATTACTGCTTCAATCTCATTGCTTGTTATTGGTCTGTTCAGGTTTTCTGTTTCTTTTTAGTCATTCTTGGTAGTTGGTATGTGTCCAGAAGTTTATACATTTCCTTCAGGTTTTCAAATTTGTTGGCATATAGTTGTTTATAAGAGTCACTAATAATTCTTTGTGTTTCTGTGGTATCAATTGTAGGGTCTCCTGGTTTAATTCTAATTTTAGTTATTTGGGTCCTCTCTCTCTCTCTCTCTCTCTCTCTCTTTCAAGTGAGCCTAGCTAATGGTTTGTCTATCTTTTTGTTTATCTTCTCAAAAAAAACAACTCTTTGTTCTATTGATCTTTTCAATCATCTTGGTGGTTTCTATTTCATTTAGTTCTGCTCTGATCTTAATTATTTATTTCCATCTACATATTTTGAGATAGGAATGTTGTTGTTTTTCTAGTTCTTAGAGGTGTAGCATTAGGTTGTTTATTTGAAATCTTTCTATTCTTTTGATATGTTTATTGTGATAAACTTCTTCCTTTGTATTTCTTTTGCAGCATCCCATAGGTTTTGGTATGATGTGTCTTTATTTTCATTAGTTTCAGGAAATTTTTTGATTTCCTGTTTAATTTCTTCTTAGACCCATAGATCTTTCAGAAGCATGTTGTTTAATTTCCATGTGTTTGTGTAGTTTCCAGAGTTTTGCTTGTTATTAATTTCTAGTTTTAACCCATTGTGGTCTGAGAAGACACTTGAAATGATTTCAATTTTTTAAAATTTATTGAGGCTTGACTTGTGACCTAATATGCAGTCTATCCTGGCGAATGTTCCATGTACTCATGAGAAGAGTATATATTCTGTGGTTGTTGGATGAAACGTTCTGTAGATATCTGCCAAGTCCAATTGGTCCAAAGAATGGCTTAAATCCTGTGTTTCTCTATTGATTTGTTGCCTAGATGGTCTTTCTAATGATGAAAGGGGGGTATTCAGGTCTATGTTTAGGTGGATCTCTTTCCTTAGGTCTAATAGTGTTTGCTTTATATATCTGGGTACTCAGATGTTGGATGTATATATACTTATGATTGTTATGTCTTCTTGGTGGAAAGATCCCTTTATCATTATATAGTGGCTTTCTTTGTCTCTTTTTATATTATTTGGTGTAAAGTCTATTTTATCTAATATAAGAATAGCTACTCTTTCTCATTTTTGATTTCCATTTGTGTGATACACCTTTCTCTATCCCTTTACTCTTAGTCAATGTGTGTCTTTACAGGTGAGGTAAGTCTCTTGTAGACAGCATATACTTGGGTCTAGCTTTTTAATCTAATTAGCCATTCTGTGTCTTTTGAGTGTAGAATTTAATCCATTTACATTTAGGGTTGTTACTGAAAGATATTGGCTTATTTCTGGGATTTTATTGATTTTCATTGTGATGTTTTAAATACCTTTTCTTTCTTTCTTTCCCTTTTATTGTTTCTCTTTGGTGTTTGCTGGTTTGGGGAGGTGACAATTTCTTTCTCTTTCGATTTGCATTTTTTCTACCAGTAGGTTTTGCTCTTTCTTGTGTATTCACAGTAGTGATTATTGTTTTTTGGATTCCATATGCAGGACTCTTTTGAGGATTTCTTGCAGGATGATCATGTGGTGGTGAATTACTGTAGTTTTTGTTTGTCTGAGAAATACACTATTTCTCCTTCATTTCTGAAGGATAGTCTTGCTGAGTATAGTGTTCTTGGCTGGTAGGGCTTTTTGTTGTTGTTGTTATTGTTGTTTTGGATTTCTTTTTTTTAATATTTTGAATATATCATCCCGTTCTTTTCTTGTCTGTAGAGTTTCTGTTGAGAAGTCTGTTGTTTGTGTAATGGGGACTCCTTTATAGGTGATTGATGCTTTTCTCCCACTAGTTTTAGGACTCTTTGACTTTTAGTTTTGCCAGTTTGACTATAATGTGTCTTGGAGAGGACCTTTTTGTATTGAATCTGCTTGGAGATCTTTGAGGCTCCTTAATCTGAAGGTCCATGTCTCTCCCTATACCTGGGAAGTTTTCTGCCATTATTTCATTGAATATATTCTCACTTTTCTTTCTCCTCCCCTTCAAGAATATCCATGATTCAGATGTTTGTGCACTTAAGGTTGTCTGCTATCTTTCTTACATTTTCTTCATTTTTAAAAATTATTTTTTCTTTTCTTTTTTTCTTTCTTTCTTTTTCTTTATTTTTTTTTGTTTGTGTGTATGTGTGTGCACCTGAGTTATTTCAAAAAGAATATATTCAAGTCATTTTTAAAAATTATTTTTTCTTTTCTTTTTTTCTTTCTTTCTTTTTCTTTATTTTTTTTGTTTGTGTGTATGTGTGTGCACCTGAGTTATTTCAAAAAGAATATATTCAAGATCAGAATTTTTTTCTTCTGCTAGCTATAGCCTGCTGCTTAAGGACTCAGTTGTGTTTTTTATTTTGTTGAATGACTCCTTCAGTTCCAGGAGTTCTGCTATATTCTTTTTTAAAGCATAAATCCATTTGTAAATTTCCTCCTTCATACCCTGGATAGTTTTGCTCTGTTCATTATGTCATCTGTGTCTTCTTGTATCTCATTTAGTTTCCTTAAGATTTTTACTCAGAATTCATTTTCAGTCATTTCAGGGGTTTCCTGCTCTATGCGGTCTGGCACCTGAGAGCTATTGTACTCCTTTGGTGGATTCATATTTTCTTGTATTTCATATTTCTTGTTTCTCTACACTGATGTCTGGTCATCTGGTAGAGCAGTTGCTTCTTCTGTTACTCTCCTTCCCTGGGTTCTACTGGTGATCCTCCTCATGTCAATGCAATCAAGCGGTCAACTGTCCACCTGCATAGCAACAGTGGCTACTATCACTGCTGCTGTGTTAGCAGGATGCTCTTGCAGCAGCGGTGGTTGTAGAGGTGGCTTTGGTGGGCTGCCCACATGGCAGCAGTGGCTCCAGTGCTGGCAGGCTGCTCACACAATGATGGCCACCTAGCAGTACCAGTGGAGGTGACAACTATAGCAGTGGCAGTTGCAGCAGCCACCTGCTTGACTGTGATGTCCACAGAGGTGGCCCACACAGATACAGTGTCTGTAGTAGCAGTGGGTTTACCTTGTGAGAGCTGCAGCAGCACTGGTGGCTGCGACAGTCTCTATTGCATCTTTGGTGTCCACAGTGACAGTGGGGTTACCTCATGGTGGTGGCAGTGGCACTGGTGACTGTAACTGCCTCCCTCACATCTGTGGTGTCCTTGGCAGTGTCCTTGGCAGCAGCTGAGTTACTTCATGGGGTTGGTCAGTGTGCCAGACACTGCAACTCACTCCCTCATGTCTGCAGTGTCCTTGGCAGCAGTAGGGTTAACTCATGGCAGTGGCAATGGCAGGAGGGGCTGCAGCCACCTCCCTCACATCTGTGGAGTCTGAGGCTACAATGATGTACACTGCAACTCACTCCCTCATGTCTGCAGTGTCCTTGGCAGCAGTAGGGTTAACTCATGGCAATGGCAATGGCAGGAGGGGCTGCAGCTACCTCCCGCACATCTGTGGAGTCTGAGGCTACAATGATGTACAACCCACAACTGCTGTTCTGCAGGGAGCTGCTCTGTGATGGACATTGGTTCTGGGACCAGACAATGATTCTAGCAACTGTGGCAGCAGTGGCAGTGGACCCATTTCAATATTCTTCTGTGGGAGGAAAATGCCCTGGGCACCTCTAGGTTGCCATCTTCCCAGAAGTCCCTTACCCTTATTCCCATTTTCTTCTTCTTTTTTTTTTTTTTAAAGATGACCGGTAAGGGGATCTTAACCCTTTACTTGGTGTCATCAGCACCACGCTCTCCCAAGTGAGCGAACCAGCCATCCCTATACAGGGATCTGAACCCATGGCCTTGGTGTTGTCAGCACCACACTTTCCCAAGTGAGCCATGGGCCGGCCCTCTTATTCCCATTTTCTGAAGTCATATTTATTACCAGTAAGGGGATCTTAACCCTTGACTTGGTGTCATCAGCACCACGCTCTCCCAAGTGAGCGAACCAGCCATCCCTATACAGGGATCTGAACCCATGGCCTTGGTGTTGTCAACACCACACTCTCCCAAGTGAGCCATGGGCCGGCCCTCTTATTCCCATTTTCTGAAGTCATATTTATTAATTACAATTTCTCAGTGATGTGTCAGGTCTTTGCACATATTTTTCAGTAGTTTTTTTTTTTCTTTTTTTTTTTTTCAGTTTCAATATATTTGGGCAGCTGTCACATACCCATTCATGTCATGGGCACTGACTCACATACATGCATTTTGGCTTACGTTTTTATAATATCTTCTAGAACAGAAAGAATTTATCTTGCTTTTCCTGGAATTTCCCAAAATGTCATGTCCCGTGATATCTGTACGGAATTAACTCTTGTCATATCCTTTATTGACATATTGCAGGGTCTTCTATCACCACTCACTGCCCACTTTTGCAAAACTAGAACCATCATTCAGAGTGTCTGCATACTAGATACATTCATCCTCTTTGAAATAAACAGATATTTTAACTGGTAATTTTATTGAAACATTCTTTTGGAAAACCTTAGGATTCCTATAATATCTATAAATAAAATTTCAAAATTAAGACCATGGCTGTTTTATCTTTATCTGTCCCCTTGTAACTTGTATAAGTACACACTTAATAAGTATTTTTTGCATGGAGTAATGAGGCATAGAATGCTTTAACTAATTATTATTGCCTTAATGTGGGTAATGAGCAACTGTTTGGACTATAAGTTGGTAACAAACTTAGCAAAAGAGTAACTTCTGTCAACATTATTTGTTGAATACAAATTGTGTATCATCATCCTGTTCTTACATCAACATATTCCTGTGACCTGCCCACCAATCTCAGTAATTGTCTCACTAATACTTAATTATTGTCACACATGGCTCCATTCTTTTGACATGTCTTCTGCAGCACTCATCCACTCAGCCTCATAGAAGAGGGGGTTATTCACTGTCAAGGGCTGTTTTTCTATACATAAATTTGTGTCATAGGACCACAGATTTATTTTCAGAGAACCTATTTTTGAACTTTCAGAAAATATTTATTCATGTGATCACTCGATTTGTGTCTGTAAAATAAAGCTACATGAACAATTTTATTTGTTTTTGTTCACCATTACATTAACCAGATGGCATAACTGAAGTACATGAAGTACATGTACTGAATATATGAAAAAATTAAAGTTAAATTAATTTGTTCTCAGTGAGGGATCATATGTAGAATCCTAAATATTGTAAAAAAAAGAATGAGGTTCATCTGATCCAGGTAGGAACATAGGTATTTAGGCTACCAGAAACATATAGCACCATCAACCCAAGAAAATGGCAACAGCAAAACAAATATTTTTTTCTCATTAAGTCAAGACCAGGTAGCTATAAACTGAAGTTCTGTGTCTTTCTTTGTGATATTATTTTTCTTTTTTTGCACAGATTTCTTTAAATGGTCTTAGAAGTTGGGAGCCAAAGGTTTTTAAAATTGAATAATCACCTTTTCACATGCTGTATTTGTGTTCATTTTTGTGAGTCCTCTAAAGACTCATTTACTGCACATTCCAGGTGGCTTTCTAAGGCTTTCCAGTGTGACTTAAAGTTAACATGAGATTTAGTGTTCATCAAACTAAAGGAGACAGTTTTGAAAATAAAATTTGAGACTCTTTTCTCTTCCCATAATTCCTGTTTCTGTATTTAAGGCCGTTTAAGTAAACACCTAAAAACGGTTTTTGTAATGGTAAGAGAATCGTGAATTTCATTTACATATTTACTGTTCACATACTGCTGTGCTGGTAATGGCAAATGCAGAGTTTATTCAAATGGTTGTCTTTGAAACACATATACGAGGTCAAAGAATATCCAGGTGGTTCCAAGCCCTTGAGCAGACACAAATACGCACAAAATGAGGATTGGATATGGATTTCTGAAATACCCTTGGGCTCTATAATGCTAAATTATACCCGAAAATTCATTCTATTCAACTCAGCAAGCTGAAGTAGCTCATCAATGTGATAATTATAACTAAATATGAGCGGGAAAGGAATTAAGAGGACAGGACTGCTGTGTATTTTGCATTTGTAGACAGGCTGAAATGAATTCTATTAATACATACTTAAGATATTTTATGCACATTTTACCTTGGAAGTGATTTAAAAAATTGGAGTAAAAATTTTGATATTACCATTAGAAATAAAATATGCTGAATGTGATCCATATATAAAAATTGGTATTTAACTAGTATTTTTTTAAAGTCCGTCAAGAATCATAAATTTTATTAATGGTCTTTGTTTATTTCAAATATTAAATTTTTAAATTGTGAACAAATCGTCTTAATGTCTGACCCAATATTTTCAAGATTCTGTGTGTGTGCGTGCGCACTTAACTTTCTGACCCAATTTTATCTATTTTTAATTGGAAGCTTTCTCTGGGTCATTCTAACTAACTTAATTCTTTTCCCTGAAGAACATTCTCCAAGTCCATATTGGACCTTAGGCTAGTACAAATATATCATTTCAATGGTTTTATGCATTGATTAGGTTCCAATTCTGCCATTACTTGAATATCTTTAGAATTGCAATATATGCACTTCTAGAATTCCTTATCTTGAATACTGGGATAGGTGCATATCATAACGCATTCTGTATTGAAATCCCATAAATCAAATTTATTCTCCCATTGTCTCACACTTTAAAAGCAGGTCTTTTTGCCAAATAATGACAGTAACCACAATAATTCAAACTGAAGCAAAATCCTAGATAGTGTTCTTTGTTTTCTACTGTTTTTTAAATTTGGTTTCATTGACTTTTTTTTGATCAATACAAGAAATAGTGATGTCATGGACTGGGTATGGCTTTTGCAGTTCACAACTTATATACTCCAGCTCTGCTTCTTGCTGGCTTTATGAACTTGACACTCGAACCTCAGTTCTTTTATCCACAAAATGAGATAGTGATTCCTACCTCATTTATCTGTTTCAAGATTAAATTAACATAAATAAAATCCCTGACATAAAAAAGCACTTCATAATTGTTCATTTTCAACAGTTCATTCTGCATGTATAATTAATCAGTGAATCATTTTTAATTAAAATATCTAATATATAATTAATTGCTTACATTATGACACTAACATTGGTGGACTCTAGGGGTGATGATATAAAATTATAATGTATGGTTCAAACCATAATGTTTACTCTTTAAAGCAGAAAATGCAAAGCATCATACAGAAAGTACTAAAACCCATAGTTCATCCTTTTTTAGCATCACATATTTATCATTTGCTTCATACCAATAAGAATTTGAGGTGACTTACCTCCTGCTCATATTCCACTACTACATATATACAATAAGCTAGAATTTTATGTAGATAAAACACAGCAGAGGGAAAAAACAATAGGAGAGAAAGATGGAACCAGATACTCCAGTTCAGAGTCTGGAAACAAGAAAATCAGGGCAATCGTGAGGGAATGGAAGTTGACTAGGATAGAATCAGCCAGAGAAAGAGAAAGGCAGAATTCTGTGAAATCAACAATTTGGGCACTAGGTATTTAGCACTTTATGTCTCCACAGAAATTTGCTGCATTTCCTCTTCCTCTGCCTCGGGTGCCACTTGCTGGTCACCACCAATTTACCTGGGTCTTCTATGCTTTGTTAAGAATCTTCTCCAACTACAATCTGGCCGCTGGAGTATGACTCATCCTCCAAGCAGCCCAGGACAGTTTTGTGAGGTAGCTCTATGACTCACAACTCTGTGGCTTTTGAGATAGAAAGAAACATGATAGATAGGTAAGTAGGGAGATAGATGATAGATAAGTAGGTAGGGAGATAGGGAGATAGATAATAACTAAGTAAGTAGGTAGGTAGACAGACAATAGATAAATGATACAGTACATATACCTTATTTTGTAATTTCTGCTACAGTAAAGTTCTATGCATAATTTTCACAATCACAGAAACTAATATGACTTCAAGGATGTATTAATTTCTCATCATTATTCCCTATAAACTCAGTACTATCCTTTATCTCAGGACACAGCGGCGATCCTACATCTGAGACAAGAGTTAAATAAATAGAATACTTCCAAGGAGCATGGTGCAGAAATTCCTCCACATCATGACTAGCTAGTTCATTTGGGTTATTATAAGAAAATACCATAAATGGGTGACATATAAACAACAGAAATTAATTCCTCAGAGTTCTTGAGGCTGGGAAGTCCAAGATCAAGGTGCTGGATTCAGTGTCTGGACAAACAACAGAAATTAATTCCTCAGAGTTCTTGAGGCTGGGAAGTCCAAGATCAAGGTGCTGGATTCAGTGTCTGGACAGGCCCCACTTTCTGTTTCATAGAAGGCAACTTCTTGCTTCACATAGTGTAAAGGACAAGGGATCTCAATTCCTCAGAGTTCTTGAGGCTGGGAAGTCCAAGATCAAGGTGCTGGATTCAGTGTCTGGATAGGCCCCACTTTCTGTTTCATAGAAGGCAACTTCTTGCTTCACATAGTGTAAAGGGCAAGGGATCTATCTGGGATCTTTTAAATAAGGACACTAATCCCATTTGTGAGGGTTCTGCCCTCATGACCTAGTCACCTCCCAAAGGCCTCACCTCCAAATACCATCACATTGGGAATTAGGTTTCAACATATGAATTTTGGGGGGACACAAACATTCAGAACATACCAATGAACACCTCCAATAAACTATACTATTGTGTTCATATGTCTGCGAGGCAATTTGTTACCGATGATAGTACATTTTCTGTGGCTAAAATCCCAAAGACATTTTGTGTTACTATAGGTCTAGGATTGTTTTACATCTTTAGTGTGTAACATGGCCAACATTTGTTAAAGATATGTTGAGGAAGGTAAACTGTTTACATAGGCACAAATAATTTACTTCATACTTTTAACTACAAACTCTAAGAAATTCAAGATTAATTTAATTGTGTATGCTTTAATCTTTTTTTTCAATTCTTATAACCATTAAATATTTAGACCCATCCAATGGATGTGATAAAGAAGAAAGAATTTTATTATCCTGAAAACACTGCAAATTTATCCAAATATAAATGGGAATCTAAGACAAATAAGATAAAACTAAGTCTGGATAATCAAATTTAGGCTAAAAAAATGAAACTTGGGTAAGACTGAATGGAAGTCATACAAAGAAAGGGAAGCAAAAAAAGCAAGAATACTCAAAAACAGTTACCACCAAGGAGATTGAATGAACATAAGATCAATTGTAATGTGAGTTATAAAGGAGAAACATTTTAATTGTTTAATACTTGTAAGTATTAAATATTTCAAAAACGTAATGATTTCAAATTCTTTGATATTGGTGCATAAGGAACTAGAGAAAGTCCAAAGAAATGAATAAAGACTTAATTAATACAATCCCATTATGGGTTTAAAATATACTAAGGAAAGTATTTTCCAGATACACAAACAAAATTTAATGAACAAAACTGAGTAGTACAGAACTGATTCATTTGCTTCTTTTACTTTTAACACAGTCAAGCATAAAGAAGCATCATTCTGGAAATTATATTTTCCTCTAATTTGAACCATTGTCACAAATGAAAACTTAAACCAAAACTTAGGAAGATTTATATTTCCTCCAATTCAAAAATGAACAATGATAAATATATTAAATAAGTAAAGTAAAATGAGGAACTGCATAAAATGACAAGATGTTTTTAATATTAGAGCCATTGAATATTTTAGTTAATAACTATTTTTAGGTTATCTACTAATAGAAGGACTTGACTTCGGGTGAATAGCTGTCGGTCCAGTTCCAGAGGCATTTGGTAAAACAGCAAGTAACTTAAAACACACATGTGCAGAAGAGGTAAATATATATGTTTTTTTTAATTATTGAAGAGATGGATCAGTAATATTTCTGGGATCACAAATGATTTGATTGTTAGAGCACTGAAAGGACTTGAGGAAAGTGTTGATGTCAATAATTTATAGAAATTGTAGCAGGAAGGAGATGCTTTGGTAAAGAAGGAAATATTCATTTCTGAAAAGAGAAAAAGCACTTTACCACAAGGTCACTGGCAAGGTCAGGAGAGAAGGGTAAGAGAAGGTTCACACTCATACCTCATGGTGTTGAGCAATAAGAATGGCATAAGAAAAAGGTTAACTGTGATTAACTTTGTGTCCAAACCTGAGAAAAACTGACTAAAGGAGTTGAGATATCACTCATACCACTTAAGGAAATGATTTTACAGATAGCGTGTTCAAAAGGCAAAGCTGTAGTCTAATTCTAGGAAGTCCCAGGTGTACGCCGTGCTGGAAGAATGAGGTCGTGCACCTCAGTTCCCTTCAGTTATCCCCTCCACAAACTTGTAAGAATTGTATCTTGTGCACCAGACATCTATAAATGAGAAATTTGGGCAACATAACTTTGTTACACTTTTTCAGCTTTAATATTTAATTATTCTAGTAATTCTCTGAAATGCATACATCACCCAATTCAAGTTAAGTATTTCTATACTCTCTACATACTGTCTTGAAAAAATTCTTCCAAGTTATATGAAAATCCATATATATTTTACTTTAAAAATCAGGCAAGGATTTCAGAGCTCTGGATGCGCTAAGAATTTGATACTCCTGGTATTCTGTAAACACTCCTTTAATGTTTTATTTGGAGGAAAGAATGAGGCCTGGGAAATGGGGAGGAGAGGCGGGCGAGATGACATGTTTAGACTAGGGAAGTCACCACTGCTGCAGAGTTGAGAAGACCTATTGTCCTGATCAAGTAAGCTCTGGTTCCTAACTTGATTGCCCCTGCCGGCAAGCCAAAAGCTCCATGTTTGATAGCAATCACCCCTCCGAGAAGGTAGTTTATCACTAGTTGTTAGGGAAACATGTCCCTTGTGGGGTCTCATCTCTTGTTTTCTATATAACTACTGAAAGTATCCCTCTGACCTCACATGGCATATTATATTGCACTGTCTCTGGAGAAAGATCAACCAGATCAGCCAGATTCAAAGAAGGGCACTATACATTCTGTTCTTGTGAGACTTTAGTCTGATCACTTAACCTCTGTGAAATGTAAAATGAGGATGATGACAATCATGATAATGATAATAATAAAACTGAGGACAATGATAATAATACATATATCATAAGATTGTTTTTAGTATTCAATGAGATAATGCATATAACCCATAGAATAGACCCTAGAACCTACTGAGCATTCTCTAAATGTTACCTTTTATTAAACTACATAGCATTCATTCCCTGTGTTGAGTTCCAGCAACATTATTTCCTTGATTTCAGTACATTACTCGTGACATGATAGAGCCCAGTTTACATAAATCACCCCCAGAAGCTACCCAATGCATAGCCACTTAATTCAGCCTGAAATTATATTGGGCTAGTTTCCAATAAAGTGCTCTCAACACAACTATGTAAGTCAGGCGATGTCCCTGATCATTACCGTACTGTCCTCATTTGTCTAAAGTTTCCCCATTTCCAAACTTAGGGTAGAAATACCTGAGTAACAAAATTGTTGCAAAGATTATGTGATGTGATGTACATTTAGCACAGGGCTGAACAATTGGGCTAGTTTCCAATAAAGTGCTCTCAACACAACTATGTAAGTCAGGCGATGTCCCTGACCATTACCGTACTGTCCTCATTTGTCTAAAGTTTCCCCATTTCCAAACTTAGGGTAGCAATACCTGAGTAACAAAATTGTTGCAAAGATTATGTGATGTGATGTACATTTAGCACAGGGCTGAACACACAGTCTCTCTCTCTCTCTCTCTCACACACACACACACACACGCTCACTCTTTCTCCTTTTCTCTCTTTCTCTTCTCTCTGTCTTTCTTCCCTTTTCCCTGTCTCTTCCTTCCATTTTGAAAACAGAACAATTCTAGTCCATTCAGAATTCTTGAAGGGGGTAGAGAAAAAGAAGAGTGGGGTGGCGGGACCCTCTCTTCAAATGCTCTTTATGTCCCTTGGGTCCATATTCTTCCTCCCCACTCTTCTGACCAAAGGTGTCCTCAGTCTCATTTCTCCCAAGGCCTCTCCTCTCCCTCAGCCCTGCCCCTGCCTTCCTTTCACCTGCCTACCATACTGCAGCCTGGTGGTCAGGAATTTAAGATCTCCAGGATTCAAGCCCATAGGTTCAGTGTACCCTCAGGAATAGATGCTCTATATGCCCTGAGGTAAGAAAAGTAATGTGAGAAGGGATTGATAAGAAGGAAATCCCTATATGGAGTCAGCTGGTATAGGGTTGGGAGTCAAAGGTGTGCCACACATTGGTGAGTGTGAATCCACCTATTTGTTTTAATGTGTACCTGTGTATGCGTAATGATGGGTAAGGCAGGAAGTTGTGGGGGTGGATATGTCAATGAAATTAATTAAATTGTTATGTGGTCTTTGTAAAAATTGTTCAGATTGATATTAATTATAGATAATGAAAACTAGCAATGTGAAATGAAAGAAATTACAAAGTTTATTGTGTATGATCATGCAATGATGCTAAAATTGGTAGCTTTTGTGTCATTATGTCATTAGGCCATTACTGCCTAACAATCTTCATCATCATGTTTATTCATATCATAAATATGTACCACATATGTCAGGCAAACTGTTTTCATTTTGCTGGATTGTGACAGTTTTTATGGCTTGCTCGTTTCATGGCATTAGTGTTCAAGAAATTGGCAAATAACTCTTGTTTATTGGATATGACTTTGTTTCAGTGAATTTAAAATACATCGTCACACCTGTAAGTATATACAATTTCATTCAAATCAAAGAATTCATCCAAATTAACCTGGGGACCAAAAGACAAAATATAAACTGACAAGTATTTGCATTAAGTACGAAAGTAATATTAGTCAATAAACATTAATTTGGCTATTGTCTGAATTCATTGAAAAAGAATTTATGATTGTATGGATGGAATTTATAACTTAAATGTTTATTAAAACTCATTTATCCCTCAAATATTTATTGAGAGCCTACTTTGTGCCAGGCGCTGATCTGATCACTGGACATACATCCCTGATGGGGAGAAAAGTTTTATGCTCAAGAAGCTTGTTGAAATAGGCAGAGATGGTAGAAAAACAAACAAGTAAATATACATTATCCCAGGTGGTTATTAAGTGCTATGGAAAAAGATTAAGCTGATAAAGGGTTTTGGATGTGAGGTGCATTTTATGTAGGTCAGAAAAGGTCTATTCATTTTATTTATTGAAGTATGTTAAGCTCACTATAAGAAAAAACACAAAGAAAATCTTTTTAAGGTATATAGAGTCATACATATACTGACTATGCCTTTAAAGTAAGATATAACCATAGTGGTCTTTGACAGAGTCTTATTAAATAATATAGTTAGTCAAAAGTACAAAAAATGATTACATTGTTAATGATAAATATACTAATTATCCTGATTTGAGCATCACATATTTCACACAGGTGTTGATATTCAACTCTGTACCCCACAGATATGTACAATCAACTATGTTTCAATAATAATAATTTAAAAAACATGGACATCCCCCCCCATAGAAAAGAAAAAGAAAAACAAAAGTTAAGGCAGCTGGACAAAATATGGCTGAAAACTTATTGAAAGTTATTCTTCATATCTGTAATTATGAAATACAGTAATTAAATATAAAATTATTCTTTATACTTAAATAATCCTTCTATTAAGAAGAGTTGTGGAGATGACATTTCCAGCTACTAATAGGTACCCTGAGTTTGTTCACACTAAATAAGAATTGATGTTTCAAAATGTCCACTTCTGCTTCTTGACTGGAAGGTGGAACTTAGTACATAATCAGGAAGTCTTGTAGCATAGAAATTCTTCACTGGTGTGTAGATCCTTCTGTATTTTAAACAAAGACTGAATTTCAGGCACCCTAATTAGCACATAAAGGAGATTTTAAAACCATACACTCTTAAGGAGTGCTTGGGAGAGGCAGTGTTCCTGAGCTTCTGCTGGGTGCCAGGCAGTGCTCTCAGAGCAGAGAGTACCAGACATAAGAGTACAAAGCTTCTACCCTGTCCACTTGAGGTGACAGCGTGAAACATGTTTAGGTAAGGTGATGCTCCAAATACTGTAAAAGTAGAGGCCCGAAGACTAAACTGAGGCTTCAGGGGGTGGAGTGGAGGGAAGCTTCCGGAAGGTCTTCCTGCAAGAAGGACAATGTGCCTAGCACATAGTAGGCCCTCACTGAGGCTGAAACCCTATTGTGTGCCTCTTTTATGCAAGACTCTTGGGATATAAATGTGAAAACATGCAATTCCTGCTTTGCCTGAGAAGCACAGTCTGTCCAGGAAAACAGATAAAACTAAAAGTGCTAATTGCTTTTAATAATTGAACATACAAAGTTCATTCAGGGCTCAGAGAAGGAAAGAATTGAGCAGAGTTTCAGAACAAAATACAAATCCTACTATTCCAAAGTGACTAAAAGATATATGAACCCAAAGGACAGTTTTAATTTCTGTAAATACCAAATAAGCATTTTTATATTTCATATTTAGATTTTCAGTTTTACTATTCTTGTTATATATATGAATCTATTCTTACCTCAACACTGCTTCAAGCATAACACTTTAATAGTGCAGATTTTATTAGAGAACTTAACTGATATCGGTTGGGGGAAGTAAAGAAAATACAATTTTCTCTGGAAGATTTGCATTAGATAGAGTAGTTACAGGCTGGAGCATCTCCCCTGTAATTTTATGAGAATGGTATTACCCTGGCTTTCACTGTGTGATTGCTGGTTACCTTCTGTCAGTGAGCAACAGTCTTACTGCAAAGCAGGAGCACAACCGTCTCTTTGTCTCCGTGGTAAAACCAATTACTTCTTAGAAAGTCAGATTTTTTTTTTTCAGAATGACCATGTACAGGAGCAAACGCAGACATCAGAGATGTAAGTAAAATTTGACCCAACTTTTTCATATGACTGGTGGGGAAAACATACTCGATTTCTTAAAAGACTAATCCTGACTTCTTCAGATACATCCTGGTAGTAGAATAGATACTGTAGCTCTTTTCATACTAATCTTTATCTTTATATCTGTAACATGCTGGAAGGATGTTGGGGGGGGGGATAATTTGCTTGTTACTATGGAAACCCTTGGAAAGGTTTACAAAATCAACAGAGAAATAGATCAAATGCAATTTCAGTCTAGCTCAGCATCCTTCATTCAGGCATGATCACTGGACAGTTCTCTTTTTTGCTTTTCTAGGAGTGATAGATTTTCTTTCCTGGAAGTCTATTGAAAGGTTTGGGAAGCTAGCCTAAAACTTCTATTTATTCATCCAGTTTCAATTACAACTCTCAGGGGAAATAAAACACTTCAGAATGGAGGAGAGAGAGTTAATTGTGATGATAAGCTGAATATTTGACAGGATATTCATTGCCAAACTTCTTGGTCCAGAGCAAATTTGTAACATAATTCACCACGGGCACCATTTCAAAGGGTTAAAAGGAGTCATCTGCAATCTACCCTAAAGGAACTGATTCTGACTGAAAAGAAGCAGCACAATTACCCTAGCCTAAAGTCCAGAACAAAGATGATTATGGAACTGAAAGCTATCAGGATTTAGCTACAAAATCAAAGAGTCTTACGATAAAACTGTTTGTTATATGGTAAAGCAATATGCCTCTCATGAAAGCTTAACAATCACATCTCTCTCCAGTAATTCCAACTCTTTATCAGTTTAGCTTTTCTATCATCTAAAGTAAATATTACCGTATTTAGCCCAAAATGGTCTGTCACTGACTCTATTATCATAGACAGGTAAGGACAACTTATTCTCTAGCCAAAGTCTGTACTTTTTTATTTCTTATAATGTCTTTAGATGTTATCAAATATTTTAAAAAGCAGAAAGACTATCAGCAACAATCACTCTAACAAAAAGCCAAGATATGATAGAAATGTAATTTCTAACATGACAATTTATTCTTTGATCTATTTTCACCTAAAATTTCTCATGTTCAAAGTTTTATGCACCACAGAAACCTCTGAGGGCTAAGAAAGCCAGTTTGCTTCTATCTGCTTGATTGCCTTTTGATGCCAATTCTTTTTTGTGAGCAAGAAGCTGCACATGATAACTGCTTTTTTCTTATAAAAATGATTGGTGTGAAGTTTACAAATATATTGCATGTACCTGAAAACCATCTTGTACCTTTACTTTTGTTTCTTTTATACATCTCATTTTTTTTTCCTTGTGGGTAATCATCGCCTTAATGTACATGGCAAATAAAAGATTCACGGAAAAACTGTACTGAGTCTCTCGCCCTAAGATGTGCTCACTAAAGTCTGTGATTAAACAGCAGGAAGAAATTGTGAATTACATAATCATCGCCTTAATGTACATGGCAAATAAAAGATTCACGGAAAAACTGTACTGAGTCTCTCCCCCTAAGATGTGCTCACTAAAGTCTGTGATTAAACAGCAGGAAGAAATTGTGAATTACATGAGACAAGTCAGAAGATGTATAATTATACAGGCATGAACACAGTAGGGTGTACTGGAATGGCTTAGTTAAAAAAATCCAGTGTGTTACTTATGTTTAATTGTATCACTTAGCCATATTATTTTGTACTTAATGTTTCTATATTCTAATAATGTAAAATGTCAGACAGCAGGAATATAATAAAATTAAAATATATAGAAAACTTAGCAATAAAAGCAAATAGAATCCTTAAATGAATTTCTATCCTACACTAATAATGTTTGCAAAAATGGAATGTAATACAAGTGTTTACCATCCAATGGGTATATAAAAATACCTGAATTACCCCATCACCAAAATCCAGGGCATTTCCATTTTCAATCATATCTTTTATTGTTGTGTTTTTGATCATGTAAAAGGCATAAACTCACCTAGAGGCAATTGTAATCCAATTAAGGCAATAATTGCACACTTAACAAAATCCCACTATGGGAAAGAAGGAAAAGATTATTGTGATTTTCTTTAAAACCGAAATAGTACATAAATCAACTTTCTAATTTTCTCACTTTCTAAAGATGTAATATAATATCCTTTAGTAAAAATAATGCAACTTCCTCTCAGAGGACTCGACAAGAGGAATAGGAAAGGTACATGTGGCTATGTCAGGGGCTTGAAGGGGGGGGGAATTAAATACTTGTAAGAGAAATTTTAAAGTATAAATTGCACTAAGCCTATGAAAATTCATGTGGGACTTTGAAATCCATTCCTCACTAATGTCTAGATTAGTTATTTAAAATTTCCTGTATAAGGGGAGGAGAGGGAGGGAAAAGTACCCCTTTCCTTGCTTCTGATGGAGCAGTTGCTATGGAAAATGAACAGCTTCAGTGCTCATTCAGATAACAGGTCTTACCTATGCATAACTGCATAATGACTCACAATTAGATGCAGAATATGTTGAACCTTATTAAAAAATGTTTGCCTGTGTCAGATGTTGATTTTGCTGGAGCCAAACAGGTAAAAACCACTTTAAGGAACTCTAATATATGTAAACCTGCTTTCAAAAATCAAGTTGATTTGGGAATCATCATTAGTATAAATAACTTTTTAATTGAGTTTATTTAAAGGTTAAGTTTTTTATACTATATATTATAAAGGCATTTATTAAAATGTGCAATTTATGTTCAATTTTTCAGAAATTTATATTACACATAAAACAAGAGATACCTGTAACCTCCCTTGCTGAAACTCTGAATGACCTTGAGGAAACATTTTGTGGCTTTTTAAAAAAAGACACCTGGAGATGAATTTTTAAAAAAAACCTGAATGTATTACCAAATGAATATGTTATTGGAATATAGACTTAGAGGAAAACTAGAATAAAATCTGCCTAATATTAAATATAGGATTTTAAAATACTACAATCTCATTACCACAGCAAAGAAAACAGTGTAAATCTAATTTTAGGTCTGCAACATTTTATCTTATTTTACTGAATTGGAACAGATATTCCTTTTTGTTGCTAATGATATGTTTGACTGAGCATATCCATATTATCATGGAAATACATGATGAGATCATTTTAGGAAACTGAACACTAGTCATCATAGTCCTTTACTGATAATCTCAGCCAATATCTATTATCTCTGTGGGCTGCAATCTCTTCTTTAACTTTAGCAAATTGTTCTGAGAAGATGTTTTCTAAGGTATCGTTCATCTCTAACCCTCAGTGCCTCCGCAACACAGACCTCATGATGTCATTCTTCTACTCAAAGATATTTGATGGTTTCTCATTGACTAGAGGGTGGCTCTGGGCTTGTATGCTTCAAATCCATGGGTGACTGTGAAGTTACTGCAGGGGCCCTAGAATACATATGAATATTGATCATTGCCTGTATATTTATATACACAGGTATGTGTATATATATGCACACATACATATATATGCTGCTTTTTAAGTTCTAAAATATCTTTAATAAAAACAAATGTATTTAGAAGGTGGTACTAAATTTGTAATATCTTTTGATACCGCACATATTAATTAAGAAAAACAACTATACTACATGTAGATCTCACTATTATTCAAAGTTTTTAAAAATATCCTCATATTCCCAAAGTTTGGGAATCACTGAACTAGAAAATTAGTATAAACATGATCTTATAACACAGACACTTACACAATTGTCATCCACTCAATACTTACTTGCTTCCTGGTACCACCTTCTAGAAAGCATCAGGGGCACTGGGTTGATAGAGTAAGAAAGGTAACAGAATGTAATTGAGCAGGATATTTCATATATAACTGAATTCAGATATAATATGTATCTACTAACTTTTAAGAAGCACTGTCCATACTTCTAAGTAATTCATGCAATATTTTTATTAAAATGAAAATTATAAGAATGATTTTTAAAATCATTACACTCCATACTAGGCAAGCCATGCAATCATTGACTGGAAGACAATCCAACTGTGATCATCCAAAGGTCAGAAAGATATTATTGGATCAGTAATGTTTTCTGGCTCATCTTCTTATAAATATTTTTATATTCTTAACATGTTAACCCTATCTCTTTAAATATCTTTTTATGAGAAAAAATAAATTCATAGTTTGATAGAATTGTTGTAAGGCTTCTCAAGGCATTGGCAGGGATAACCAAGACTGTTGACAGTCTCAATGTGAAATCGGTGCCTTAGTGTTCGTCGTAGATAATGGGTTTGATATTCTACAATTGTCAGGAAGTGAGTTGTCTTAGTGATCTCTTACATATTCATCACCATATTTTGTTTCATACAAGTCTTTATTTTAAGTACTTATTGAAATTGTTTATTACAAATTAGAAAGTAAGATAAAATGGATTATTATTCAAAACAAATATTCATATTGATACTATGATCTCTTTGTAACTATGAAGGCAAAATAAATCATTGACTACTAATTTCCAAATTATTTCATATCTCAAATGTTGATATTATTTATTACATAACCAGTTGAAGATATGATCTAGGTTTTAAAACGCTTTTTAAAAAATTTACATTAAAAAGAGTTATTTGAGACTCGATTGGTAAAGCCTCTCCAGAGAACACTATTGAATTCAATTTTTTTGATTATTGATGCTCATTGAGAATTGCGGTCTGACATCTGGAATTCCTCTGGCCTTTTTCTCTCTCAGGTTCTGATATGAATTCTATAACTAGTATGGATTGAGAAATTGTAACTTTACGCATTCCTCCATGAAATCATGTCTGCATGGATAGAATCAGGATGGTCTCACTGAGTACCCACAATGTGACCTTAGACGCCAGTGTTAAAGAATTAGAGGAGAGATGTACAAAGGCTGACTTATAACACCCGATACTTTAAATGGAAATATATATTGGTCTGCCTCAAATCCTTAATCACAGACTTACCTGTGCTCTAGACTGTGATTGGTTCTGCCTGAAGGAATACTTATTCATCTCTCTCTCTCTCTCTCTCTCTCTCTCTCTCTCTCTCTCTCTCTCTATCTCTCTCTCTGCGTGTGTGTGTGTGTATGTGTGTCTCCCTGTATCTGTCTCTATCTCTCACTCCCTCTTCCCTCCCTTATAAAATGATGATATATTCTATGTGTTTTTCTATTTACAGTGCTATTTACAGTAAACAGTCACTTTAGTAGACAGAAAGCATTTGTAATTTTCCTCTTAACTTCTTTACTTTCAGAAAACAACTTGACTATCACACATCACCTGCTTTCTTAGTTTCTGGCATCTAATAATCTGTGCTGCGTTTGTATCTAGACTTGCATAAAAACCATGATATTAACTCTGCTCCCAGGTGTTTGGGTAAATCTTCTCTGTAGAATGTCATTTATCTCTTTAAAGAACGTTACAGTTAAAAAATAATGTAGATTTTTATTTAATGAAAACAAATTATACATGTGAAACCACTAGTCACTTAACAAAATAAGATTGGTGTTAAAAGCAGATATTAATCTGTCATTATAATATACTGTCATATATAGTTCACAAAATTTTCTCCCTTTGTGGGCTGTCTCTTCACTATGTTGATTATTTCCTTTGCTGTGTACAAGCTCTTTAGTTTGATGCAATCGCACCTGAGTATTTTTGCTTTTGTTGCCCGTGTGTTTGGAGTCATATCCAAAAATCTTGGCCCATACCAATGTCAAGAAGCTTTTCCCCTGTGTTTTTTTCTAGTGGTTTTATAGTTTTAGGTCTTACACTTAAGTCTTTAATCCATCTTGAGTTGATTTGAGTTGGATGACATAAGGGTCCAATTTCTTCTACATGTGAAGGTCCAGGTTCCTCAACACCATTAATTGAACGGACTGCCCTTTCCCCATTGTGTGTTCTTGGAACTCTGGTAGAAGATCAGTTAACCATAAGTGCCTGAATTTATTTTCGGACTTTCTATTCTGTTCCATTGGTCTATACAAGCATGTCTGTTTTGCAAACCATACATCTGATAAAAAAAAATATCAAAAATGTATGAGAAACTAAAAGAACTCAATAGCAAGAAAACAAATAACTTGTTTTAAAAATGGGCAAAGTACCTGAAAAGATATTTCTCAAAAAAAATACATACAAATATCCACAAGGTGGAGTAAAAAATGTTTAACATCACTAATTATCAAGGAAATTCAAATTAAAACCACAATGAGCTATTACCTCAAACATGTTAGAATGATTATTACCCAAAAGACAAGAGATAACAAGTGTTAGATGATGTGGAGAAAAGGGAGCCCTTTTAAATTGTTGGTGGGAATGTAAATTGATACAGTCTTTATGGAAAACAGTATGGAGGCTCTTTAAAAAATTAAAAATAGAACTACCAAATGATGTAGAAATTCCACTACTGGGTATACATCCAAATGAAATAAACCAGTTATCATGAAGACGTATCTTCACTCCTATGTTCACTGCAGAATTATTCACAATAGTCAAGATATGGAATTAACCTAAATGTCCATCAACAAATGAACGGATAAAAAAAATGTGGTGTATACATACCAATGCAATACCATTCAACCTTAAAAAAGAAGGAAATTCTGTCATTTGTAACAACATGGATAAATCTAGAGAACATTATACTAAGTGAATGGGCCAGGCACAGAAAGAATATAACACATGACCTCACTTATATGTGTAATCTAAAAAAGTGGAATTCATGGAAGCAGAAAGTAGATGGTGATTACCAGAGATTGGGGGAGGTGGTGCGATGGGGTCAAAGGATTGGTCAAAGGATTCAAAATTTCAGTTAGGAGGAATAAGTTCAAGAGATCTGTTGTATAACATGGTGGCTATAATTATAACAAGGTATAGTAAGCTTAAAAATTGCTAAGAGTAGATCTTATGTATTCTCACCACAAAGACATGATAAGTATGTGAAGTAACAGATTTGGTAGTTAGATTTAGCCATTCTGCAATGGATACGTATATCAAAACATCATGTTGTACACCATAAATATATACAATTTTTGTTTCTTGATTAAAAATACTTGCAAATGAAAACAAGCATAAAATCAAAAATAAAATACTGCCATGTGCTTAGGCACTTTGATGTGATTACATGAAAAGATGACCATTCATGAGCACTGATGGAGAGTGGAATAGGAAGTCATCTTTTTATGGTCTAACATGTACCATCTTTGAAAGCTCTGAAAGCAATTTTCTTAAAAAACCATGATCTGGTATAATTATGATTTATAAATCGAAATACCGGCTATCACAAGTGGGTAAATACAAGGGGGTGGGGATCAAGTATGTGAAAATCCATCACACCAGCACAAGTTGGCATTAAAAGTCAAGGGCATTTACAGTTAATCTCAAGAGGATTACCTCTTGCACTAAAATTATATAATGAAGTAATGGAATATATTCATTGTTCTTTAGAATATGTGAGGTTAAATAAACCTACAAAGAAACAGAAGGTAAGTTCAGTCTTGTCAATCTAGATTAATTAGATGGCTTTTTTTTTTTGCAAGTGACATATGTAACTAGGATACGTAGATCATCAAAACTTTCCTAGATGTTGTCTACCTCCTACTAAACTAAAAAATGTCTGTTACAGGGATTTGAATTCTAATTTTACATGATTTTATTATTAGAACTTTGTTTCCATCCAAATAGAAAAATGGCACAGTTGTAAATGAATTGGTAATATTAATAAAAATGACCAAAATAACATTTGACATTTATTGAATTTTTACTATGTGTCAAGCACTGTTTTAAGCATTTTGTTGTATATGATGACTGTAATTTATGTAATAGAGCAAGAATCAAACATGACAGAGCAATAATCCAGTAATCTGTGGCACTTCATTTTCATTGCAATTTCAAAATGTTATTCATAATTTTTCTTTCTTACGCCCGTACCAGACCGGGACCGGCAACGGGATCGCAACACTCGGCGCTGCACCCACACCTCGCTCAGCCAGTGAGCAGGAACTGGTCTGTATGTGGGATCCGAACCCCCGTAGGGAGCGCCGCCGCGCTTCCCAAGCGGCGCACTGCAGCAGTGCACCTGCACCCGCACCTCGCTCAGCCAGTGAGCAGGAACTGGTCTGTATGTGGGATCCGAACCCCCGGAGGGAGCGCCGCTGCGCTTCCCAAGCGGCGCACTGCAGCAGTGCACCATCGGGCCGGCCCCATAATTTTTATTTCTAATCTCTGAAAACTGCACAACCAAAATTAAATTAAAATAAGAATATTAACTAGGGTGAAAAAACAGGCTTATATGTCCCCTAAGGAAACTAAAAAATTAACTTTAAAAGGCAAAATATAATGTTTGACCAAATCTCTATTCTTTGAGTCACACAAAAACAGGAAAAAATATCCTGAGCAAAGTTTTGCATACATATGTGCAAAGAAATTATCCACAAATGAATGTATTTACCTCATATGCTGTCTTTTATACAAAAGAATGAAAGGTTTACAGAACTTAGAAAAAAGTGAGGTTCTCTGCAGTGATTTTAGTAATGCAATATGAGTCATTACACTCTTCTTGGTCTAGAACAGCTAAATTGTTTGTCATATACTTTTGATTAATTTTCCTTTTTTCTAGTTATTAATTTTCTTGGCATTATTTACTGAATTATGCTCTCATTCTGAGTATGGAATTTCTGACACCTTTATTTATGTAGGGCTACATTATGTATGTGTTAATATTGACTCAAGGTCTTAATGGTTTATTACCATTGACATTATATTACCTCTAGAACTTCATTTGTATTTAAAATAAATATAAAATCGACATCTATTTCTGTAAACTCCTTCAGGAGTATGTGGCATATATTTCTGTAATGTTTCATGCCTCAGGATGCTTATCATTGGAAAATGCTATATTTTATATTATATGATGCTTTTGACCCCTCGTGAAGTTGGAACTGCCTTAGAGGAACAGCTGGATGTATTTCCTTAAATAAACACACATTGTTCTCCAAATTGCTAGTATCAGTCTTCTTAATAGGCTCCACAGGCAATCTTGACTTTGAAGTCACCTCTGCTGAATTCATGTAGATAAGTCTATTTTCTTCTCATACTTGAAGAGTGTCTTTCGACTTGAGTTTGGACTTTGTTTTTAAATGTACAGCATAAAGTCATAACTTATCTTTTACCTGTACTCTCAGATTATACTATTTTTAGTGTTTTATTTTATGTGACAATTAAATGTAAAATAAATAAAATATCAAAAATACAAGACACGTGTAAATAGATGTGAACTACATGTATTATTTAATTCTATCTAATTTTATAGTGTCAATAATCAATGAGAAGCTGGCTTGCAAGTAAATAAAAATAAACTTACACGAAATCAGGAACATTTATTTTAATTGGGGTGAGGAAAGATTCATTTACTTGTTTACATCCCTGGCTTTGCTAAGGTAGCAAGGGAAAATGATCACTTGAATATTATAAGTTGTCATAATTTTTTTCTCAGAACTGAGTTTGTGCTCTCAGAACTATTTATGTAAAACTATTCTTTTTCTAGTAATTATTTCTAACATAGATAATAAACTCAAATTTAATAAATGGATAAAGTCTCCCAAAGAGGCTGTAGCAGTGAAACTCCATGAAGATTTCTAGAGTTTGTTTATTCACTTTATAAGCAGAAATATTTTTCAGATTTCCAGAACCTAAGCTAGAGTTTGAGAAGATCCTATTTGAAAGGACATAAAAATTTATTTGATATTGAAAGAAATACAGATCATTTAAAATTCTACATTAAAAATATTCTTTGACATTTTGGATATTTAGGGAAGGAGTTAATAAGCAAACACTGGAACAAGATACAAGAAATTGTGGCATGAAAATCGTAGATATGTTTGTTGCTGAGATTCTCTTTGGCAGCAGGGGGTGGTCTGTGAAAATAGATCTCTGGAAATTAGAACCAGGTTAAATTAACCAGTTCTGTCATACCAAAAACAGTTGACCATCAGGTTAAAGATGCTATAAGCTTTTGCCCTATGGAAACATTCAGTTGTCTGGGGAAGCTACTAATCTTTAGTAATACTATTCCTCCCAGATTACTAGTGGCAGCAATTAAATCAACAACTGCAGTAATTTGTCACATACTTCAAGCCAAATTAAGTAAGTCTTGCCTCGCTTATCTGGATGTTAAAGGATAAAGTGTCTTGGGACCTGAAATTCTCAGTAAGTTGCTCATTTTATTAATATTTACCAGTGTTAACTTGGGAATTGGTTGCAAACTGTTAGTAATATCACTTGTAATACTCGTTTTTCAGATGCGTGTTCTAAATGTTGTTGTCAGTGTAATCACATCAGTTATGATAATCTAATTTATTTTTGGAACCAGGATAATTAAATCTGGAAATTCAGAAGATATGCTGCAATGATGACAGTATTCCATTATTCTTTGTAACCAACATTCAAAACACTGGTATACATTGGTACTTGAGATATGACTATCAAACAATTTTTTGCCCTAGGAGACTTTTTACTGGGCATTTTTACTACCTTGCTATAAACTTTTATGTACTTAATAATAGTACAGCTTCACGTAGCTTCATAACAAATACTTATCATTGCCATATTTACATGGTAATAAAACTAGGTTAAGGTACTGTTTATGAAGTCATTAATAGCATTTAGTCATAATTGAATTTTTAATGACTACTATAAGGTGGTATGATTTAAGAAAATCATAAATTTTCCCCTAGGTCTATTAAGTCATGACTTAAAATAGTAGAAATTTTCTGGTTGTTATGTCTTGGGAAATTTTATCTTCCATCTAGAAAAGTAAAAATAAAATAGTAGGGATTTCCAATCAGGTTATTACCAAATTGTTAAGATTTTGTTATATTTACTGAATATATATTTGTATATATTCCGTTATCTGTCCTAATTCGAATAAACCTAACTGCCAAATTTCCTGGAAAACCAAATAAGTCTAGAGGTGATTTCAGTTGACAAGTACGCACTATCACTTTGTGTTATCAACTCAAGATTTTACCGTTTTCTCCTTTTTAGGTATTCTGGGTCAGTTTCTACATCAGTATTAACTGAAAGCCTTCATGTTATTCACCCATCTAAACTTTATTACTAAATTGTTATAGTAAACAAATTTTTCAGTTATTGCATAAAAACACATTAAGAAACATTGTCTAATTTTATGGCTTTTAAAAAGTAAGGTATTTCTTGATCTGGTAATTTCTCACTTTGTAGGTTTATTTCTTGCCGTCCACCTTGCATTTTTCAGTTTAGTATATGATACTGAAAATTCTTTCTGTCCTCTGAGGCAATCTTCCCATCATTAGCTCTTTTGTTGCTTCTGTTTCAAACACTCTCTGCTCCTCTTATCTAAGCTAATTTCTACTTAACTTTCAGGTGCCAGCTCAGACAATCACTCACTACTGATAAATTACTCTAACCTCCTTGTGGCTAGTAGAGCTGATCTTTTTTATCTATTCTTTTGTAACCTGTATGTATCCTGTATGTAAATTATAATTTATCCAGTAATTTGGCTACAATCTTAGAACACAGAGACCAGATCTTTCTGTTGATTGCCAAATCCCCAGCATGGTTTGGCACTAGGAAGCCCTCGATCAATAGTTGTTAAAGGATGAAAGGAGTAGATTGCCTTATTATGCACCTGTGTTTCAAGAACTGAAGACTCATAGCAGATAACACATTCAGAATTCAAATTTGCTTCTCTACATTCTGTTTTTCACCCTATCCAGGGTTGGCTCTGCTGTAAAGTTTCAATATTCTCTAAATCAATTTTGCATCAGTTAGAGGAACAAATTGTTTGTTTCTCCACAGATTTGTAGCTATTAATCTCAGTAGTAACTTGTGATTGATTTTTTTCCCTCAACATCAGAAAGACATAGACAGGAAGGAATAATTTGAACCAAGTCCAGCACATACTGACTGAATCGATGCAAGTTAAGACTTCATGTCATATATAATAAATCTTTGTCACTAATTCATTCCACTTTAAAATTGGGGGATATAATTAGAATGGTCGTATAGTGTAATTTCACTGCCTACTTTCTTACTCTGTTCTTTCATCATCTTTTCCATTATTCTTGCTACTCAGTAGTGGTATCAACTGGAAATTCTTGAATTGTAACTCAAAGTGACCGCATTTCCAAAGTATTTAAAGTTATTGCAAGTGAAAACTTACTCAAGGACCTTCAACGTTTCAAATATGTGGATGTACAATCTGTGTCAATAGCAAATATTGCACATTAAATTGCCCTGAATGGTTAGAGTTCAAACTTTACTCTCAGCACTGGCAAATTCTGACACAGAAGCTTAGAATTTAAGAGTTGACAGAAGCTATTAGAATAATGCATGTACTCTGAATGGATCTCCAGATTACTTTTTTTTTTTTTTCTTTTCTGAGTATAATTGAGACTTCCAAGAATTTTTACCAACGAGTCATTTCACTTTCTGGACTTGGTAGTTTAAAAAAAAGATAAAATTGTTAGAGGAGCAATAGGTAATGCAATAAAGAATTTAAGGCAAAATATTATGTGCTTGATAAATTTATATCATGGTCTTACATGAGTTGGTTACAGCTCCAAGCTAAAGTGGCCTGACTTGGTAGTTTAAAAAAAAGATAAAATTGTTAGAGGAGCAATAGGTAATGCAATAAAGAAATTAAGGCAAAATATTATGTGCTTGATAAATTTATATCATGGTCTTACATGAGTTGGTTACAGCTCCAAGCTAAAGTGGCCTAAGTCATAGGCTTGAGCTTTCTGGCCCAGGTAGTTTATCCTCTTCCTGAGTCACAGACATTGCAGTCATCCTGCCCAGACATTCTTTAAAGAAGGACCTGGTTTCAGCACAACAGTGAATGAATGAAGACAAGCAGAGCTAATATACAGCCATCAGTATACACACACACTCAAGCGTAATTCAAAAAGTTTGTGGAAAATGAAAAGATAATATGCATCTTCCCATGAACTTTTTATGGACCCTTCGTGTGTGTGTGTGTGTGTGTGTGTGTATTTAGTGTCACTTTTATATACAAAAGGGAACACACCCAGGTTTGAAGTATAATTATTTGTCTTCATTTTCATTTATGAAGTCAAGAAAATTTAACCATGTTAATGTTCTTTTTGATCGTGTCAAGTTTGCATACTTGGAATTTCACAGGTCACAAAATACCTGTGATTTCAAAAAGGTTTGCTTCACAGAGGGATGTGAAGCTAGTCTCAATGAATATTTTTTATTATAGACTTATAGGCATAAGGAAAATATTAGATAATTTAAAAGACACTGAACTACTGAAGTATGCTATTGTCTTTCCTCTCAATGCATCAGAATGAGTGTAAATAAATTAAGAAACTTTACTTTGCTTACCATGAAAGAACCTAGCCAAGTGAGATTTGTTTCACTGAGGAAGCCTTCAGCTAGGTTCTGGTACTGCTGTGAGTAAAATTAGAAGGAAAAATTCCAATTTTATCCAGTTAGGCTGACAGTATGTCATGGCATCTTTCTTAGTAAGCATAAATCCTACACCTCCACTAACAGTGCAAGCCACAAACTATTGATTGACTTCCAGTTTGAACGTAAAGTTATCACAAGCATCACACTTCATCACAGTGGTTTTCATAGACTTCAGTTTGGTGGGACAGAATTATCAGAAATTTTGTTCTGATTCTACACTCCAATTTTTATACATATAACCTAACAATGGCACAGAATAAAGCAAAAAGACTGTAGAGTTATCTAGGCTAACTGTCCCATGTCGTAGAGGAGGACTGGGTCTGTTCCTTTACCCACCAGAAATGGTCACCGATATATGTGCCTGCCCATCTTCCTTCTTCCAGGGTCTAGAGGTTTCTTCAACATGAGTTACCTCATTTGTTATTGTTGTTGTTACTGAAAAGTTAAATTTTAATATATATTCACATGATAATATTCTTCTCTTCTACTTCAGTAATTAACATCAATTTTTAAGTAATTCTTTTTATTACAGTGTTTTATCTTCCTATTTACAAGGCACTTTTTCTATATTCACCATTTCCCCACCCAACCCTTTTTGTGCTCCCCCTTCACCTTTTATTATTTCTATTAAAGTGCTTACCATGTTGTTAATTATATTTATTTCTTTGCATCCCTTCTTCCAGAAAACTGTGATGATTAAGACTAGTTCTGTTATGTTTCTATCACCTTAGCTGGCTCTGTACCTGGTTCATGTTAGGATCTCAGTGAGTATTCAATAAATGAATAAATGAATGAATTCAGTAATATTTTGAGTGTTTGGCTTTCATAGTCTACTTTTATTACATTTTTATACTCCTTTTGTTTACATTTAATAATAAAACCTAGAAACATTAATTAACTCCTATGATTACCTTTGCTAATAAATTTGTACCTGAGGGAACCATGATATTATCGGCAGTTTCTAAAACTGTACATGGCTACAAAAGGTTAAACCCAAGATCCCTTTAATTTAATCACTTTTAAATTCATAATTTAAAAACTTTATATTGTCTAGTGTTCAGCAACAATATAAATGATGGATTTCATATCTGAATTATAAATAATTCATCTTCATTTATTCACCTCTTTAAAGTGCTGAGTGTATTGTATCACACAAAGCATTCAAAGAGGAACATTTGTTAGAGATATTCAGTTAGCTATCTATTTATCTGTGTTAGAGAAAAAAAGTCCAAGGCTCTTGACCTACTATTCCAATTCCTGGCAAACTTCAAAAGTATCGTCTTTGACATTCATTTAGAATCCCTCTGCTTGATCTCTTTTGGCCCAGAGTCACAGACTTGACTGAAGACTTCCAAAGCAACTTGTTTTGACCTCTGTTCTGTTATTTGCAAAATCATTTTAAAACTGAGCTAAAAAAAATTCCTCCTCCATATTTTATCAGTATAATAACCAATATTCTCAATCATTCCATTGAATTTAATTTCATTATTTTCCCCTACATTTTGCATACATTAAGCTAAAATTTTATAGAGAAGTTCCTTATTTCTCTGATATTTGTGTTTGGAAATTCAGCAGATGAAACAAATCAATAGTTTTTAATTAAACTTTAAGTTTAGGCACTTTGTATTTTTCACAATGCTTAATTAACCTCCCACAATAGAACACTTCAATGCTATTTTCATAATGGGAATAGTATGATGAGTTCTAAGAATACTTTGTTACCAATCATTTAATTATGAAGCATAGCTTTATTCATTTTTTTTCTCTTGATGTTCAATCAACTGGCTATTTATTGTAGTCTGAATTTAATGGCAAGTAAGTTTATATAGTTGTCTATCAGTATCCTTGGAAGATTAGTTTCAGTCCCTAATATAAAAGGGTATAGTATTTTCATATAACCTATGCACATTCTCACACTTTAAATCTTCTCTAAATTACTTATAATACCTAATATAATGTCTACACATCACTTCATTAATGTGGATTCAACATAGTACTCGGCACACAGCAAATTCAAGTTTTGCTTTTTGGAACTTTGTGGAATTTTTTTCTGAATATTTTCGATCCAAGTTTGGTTGATTCTAAGATGCAGAACTCTCAGATATGGAGGGCCAACTGGATATACATTAACTGTAGGTATTTAATGAATATTCTATAATTTTTGTCTAAGGTCTGCCTAAACCAACACTATTTTTAAGTTAGCTGAGTACCAGTGTTATTCAAGTGTGCTGTGTTAAAAATGTCATTTTCATCTTTCAGGAAGTGGCTTAAGCATAGTTTTGTGTTTTTTTCCTAGATACAAGGTGATTGCTAAGGTCATTAAATAATGTATGAAGACACATTGCCATGACAAAAGGCCAACCAAGAATGGATATAAGCCACACTTGTTTCTTTTCCCATTACTGTAGAAATTTGATTTGTGATAATGGTAGTTAATTATTTAGAACAATGAATACAATCAATCTAGTCAGTTTACCAAGGAAAAAAGATAGTATTGAACAAGAACTTTGATAAGATTAGAATGGACAACTAAAATTGATTAATTAGTTTGATACCTGCTTTAATCAGAGCAGTGTTGTGTCCTTTAATAGATAATGCATCTGTTCAGACATAGAAGAATGACATTTTGTTAACAAATTTAATTTTTAATTCCTTTATTAACAATAACTTTTATATTCACCATGTCTTACTTGAGTGTGAATATTACATAATATATGCATATGAGCCCTTCAATTTAGAACTATGACTTACTATGAGAGATTATGAAACTACCAGAATATTTACCAGATACAGTAAATTAATAATGAATGATACAGATTCCTATATACTTTTCTTATAAACTTTAGAAGTGACGAAAAGCTTAATCTAGTTGATAACCTGGGTAAATGCCTATTATGAGGTTTTCTTTCCTGGATGACTACAGGAGTAGCAAATACTTTAATAATACCAGTATTAAGCAATCTTAGTTTGAAATAATTAGTTTCCTTTAAATTTAAAAGGAGGATTATGAAAACAATTATGATTTACAAGTAACTAGGTTTACATTTTCATCGGATATAAAATAATAAAATATTACCACTTCACAAAAATTTAAGGCAACTACAACCTTTCTTTATTATAAAAGCAAATCCAGATATATAAAATGGCCTTAAAGCAACTTGAATATATAAAATCAAGAAATCCTTAAACCATCATCATTTTGAATAACTTCCACCATAAACCTGCTGAGTGGTAACATAATTGATCTAGATTACACTCATATAACTTTATTTTAGTAGGTGTACTCCTGTGTAATATCCGATGTCTTTCTTACAAATAATGGTTGAAAAATTAGAAAAAGTATAAAAAAGGTATTTTAGTTACTACCTAACAGTTCACCTTAATGTTAGCAGACCGCAACTAAAGGATAATCTGTAACCTAATGTGATTTAAACTTTATTTAGACTTTCAAAAGAGAGAAATAAAATAGCACTATACCATTTTTAACAACGTTTAGAAAACAGAAATTGACTTGAATTAATGTTTGAAAACAAACCACACATACAATGAAATTATATATATATATATGTATGTATATATATATATATATATACACATACATATATATATATGTACGTATATATATATATATATACACATACATATATATATATATACACGTACATATATATATATAATGTGCAAAGAATCTACTTTATTACTGCCGATATGGGAACCAATTTTCAAGAATTTGTTGTATCTGTCCTGTTCTCAGTTTTATCAAGTTTTTTTCATGGCTTCAGCCCAAGTTATTCTCTGCTTTTAAATGATAAAAGCATTAAATTAACCCATTTATTTAGCAAATATCTATTCAATGGGACATGTACTATGCCAGGCCTTGTGAGAATTCGAAATAGACGTGAGGTGGTTGCCACTCTCAAGAAACAAACATTAACATGAGGTAATGAACAAAATGCCCTTGGAGTTATCAGAAAAATAAGATTATTTCTTCTACAGCATTTAAAAATTGAAGGACAGGTAGACTGTTGATAAATGGAAGTGGGAAATAGGGTAATCAATGAAACAGTAAATGAGGCTTGAAAGATACTAGTTGTTTTTAGAGAACAAAGAGGAAGTTTAGCACCCACATAGAGCTCCCCTTGAATGGCTCTATGAAAAGGGGGATATGAGATGTAATACAAATAGACACCAGATTTGGAAGATCTTCAATGTTATTCCAAGAAGTGTGACTTTCATTCTATGATAATAATGATTTCAACTATTGAGCATCTCCTGCGATGTATGAGTCATGATTCTGAGCATCCGAATGCATTATCACAGCCAATCCTCACAACAAGCCTATAGAGTTATTATCCCTATTTTATAGAAAAGGACATTGGGCCTTACAGACATGTAGTAAGTTGTTCCCCCAAAATTGGTGAGTACCTCAGTCAAAGAACAAAACAAAACACAAAAACCTTTCTAATTCCAGAGACCTAAAACTTCATCAAATTTTCACTCCACTTATCGATAAGGAGCTATGACAGGTTCTGAGCAGTACAATGAAACAGGAAGTAGTTTAGGGACATTAATCTGACAGCCGTGTGTCACATGATTTGGAAACCACAAAACTAGAAGCAATAACAGTACATCTCAGTAGTGGAATGAAATAATAAAGGCTAATCGCTGGTGGTGGTAATGGAAATAGAAAAAAAATGGCTAATATAAAAAGAGGGAATGTTAAAACAATCATGTTAAGATGAAAGAGACTAAGTAATAATGAATAATAAGAGCAAGGAGGAGAAAGAGGAAAGGATACTAATGACGGTGGGTTGGTGCAGAAGGAGAAAACCAATACGGTGCAGAAGAAATAGGGGGCGGAGGAGAAGAGAATGTGAGAAGGGGGAGCAGGATCAGTTATTTGTTGAAAATCCCATTTGATAAAAAGTAAACTAATCCGCTAAGATACATGGATTATTTTATTTCCTTTTAATGACAGCTCTATGCATTAGCTGTTATTACTATCTCTAATTTATAGAAAGGGGAAATGAAGGCTTAGAAAGTTCCCCTTGCCTAAGGCTACAGAGCCTGTAAGATGCCAAGCTGAGATGCACACCCAGGAAAATGCATTCAGCCCAACTCATGCTCATTTGGCCCTCAACTCTGTGTGATGAGCAGAGATTGTTATCTCTCTTTTGAGGACAAGGCTCACAGAATTATTTGATCTGAACATAGAGTAAGGTTTTCTGCATTAAAGATCTTCCTCTTTTTGGAGTACAGAAAGGCAACGTAGCTAATGGCTATGCAAGCAGTGAATCTGGCAATCATCTTTGAAATTTTTCTCCTTTATCCTCCATCACCAAACGTCGATGATTTTATCTCTTAAATTGTTCTACAATTCTTCTCTCCACCTTCAGTACTACGGGGCTATTGCAAGCACTAACATTTTGTGCCTGAGCTACTGCAAGAGGCTCCTACAGGGTCTCTCCCACGTCGGTTATTTCTTCACCGCCCCTTTTTTTGTTATACTGTAGCCAGGTTGATGTTTTGTTTTGTTTTGCTTTGTTTTTTTAATTTATTTATTTATTTTTAAAAGATGACTGGTAAGGGGATCTTAACCCTTGACTTGGTGTTGTCAGCACCACACTCTCCCAAGTGAGCCACGGGCTAGCCCTAGGCTGATGTTTTTAAAACCCTAATCTATTCTTCACATTCTACTCTGAAACTAAAGGTAAAATAGTAATATGGAAAACCTGTGGCTTTCTATTGCCCTCAAAAAAAAAAAAAGACCAAACTCCTTCAACAACCTAGAAGGTACCAAATAAGCAGCCACTCAAACCTCTGCACCTTCCAGCCATTTTTCCATGTAGCTCCTGCCCTGGCAACACTTCTGGGGTTTGAACAAGGCAGGGCTTTGTTCATACCCTTCACTTTTCTAAAACATTCTCCAGTTCCCACCCCTACTCTCCACTCTTGTTTAACATACGTTTCTTGTCCTATGGACTTAAGGTGAAATGTAACTTCCTCAGGAGTCTTCCTTGATCCCCAGAGTAGAAAAGGTCCCCTTGCATAGGCTCTCACCGGACTCTATGCATTTCCTGTGTAACCCGCACGTCTGTTGATAAATATTCACAAGTGTGTCTTTTGTTCAGTATCTGTCCCTCCCATTAGCCTAGAAGAGGCATGAGGAAGAGATCAAATGTTTTTTCACTGTTTTAGATTGAGAACCTGCATCCAACATAGGGTTTCTGTTCAGTTAATGTTTGTTCAATGAACCATGAATGATTAATAGCCCAGTCCGTGTTTAAATTCTGGCCCCTCCATTTACTAAAGGCAAGACCTTGGGTAATTATCTTAAGCTCCACAGGCTTCTCTTTCCCAATCAGATAAAGAAAGATAGTCACAATCTAATGAGTAAGATTATTCCTGTAGAGTTCTTGGCATTTAGATAGTGCAAAAAAAGTTTAGCTATTATTACACTGCAAAAACCTCAGGCATCTCAAAGGACAAAACTAACATTTATTGAGGGATCAATGTCTTTTTAATACAAATTAAATAAATATAAAATTCATTGTAATGTATCCGAAAAGAATGTAACGTATAATTTACTGGCAAGACTAATTTTATAATTGTGATTATTATTTTTGAAAATTAATATGCATTTTTAACTTGGTCCTCTTGAGGCCCAGAGTCAGATTTTAGTTTGGGGGAAAGTCAGAGTGACCGACAAAAATGGAAATCGTGGCACACCATACTATTCAGATAATTTTTTGATGTACTGCTGCTTACTGCTGTCAAGTACATGGATATTCTGAAGAGGGCTCAAATGAATCACTAGTTTATGGTTCAGGAAGTAGATACAGAGCAATAGACCTGGTGTTATATCCGCAATTATATCCCTTTCATCAGTCTTATCTGCCATTTGTTTCAGACCACTAGGGTATACTTTCTCGTCCACTTATACCATCCCCCAAATTTTCTTCTGTTACCAAATTAAGAAATTAATGTAAGAAATTAAATTAGCTGAACTGTAAGGTTCCTTTTCATTCTGACAGTCCATGATTTTATCCTTATCTATCTACTTAATCAAGTAGAGTTGATCAGAACAAGGCTTTAATTAAGGATATATAGTGCAAAGTATGTGATACTGGGAACAGAAAGCTGAAGTAAGTTCTAAATATGGTGGATGTGGTAAAATAATAACATGGGGGCCAGCCCCATGACTCACTCGGGAGAGTGTGGCACTGGTAGTGCCGAGGCCGCAGGTTCGGATCCTATATAGGGATGGCCGGTGCACGCACTGGCTGAGCGTGGTACGGACGACACTGTGCCAAGGGTTGCGATCCCCTTACCAGTCAGGAAAAATAAATAAATAAATAATAATAATAATAATAACATGGCATTTATAAGAAAAGAGTTACAATTTAGCCTGAGATTTAAAGGCCAGTCTCCTTTTTCTTCTGTATGTTAGTAATCAACAACAGGATTTACATCATATGGTTGTTTTGTTAAATGGGAAAATATCTGTAAAACCCCTACACTGTGCATGAGACACAGTAAATACTTGAATGGCAGTAAGCATTGTTGCTGCAGGAAACACCTGACCCATCACTATCAGCTGAGTCCAGAGATGTTAATGATGTGCCTGAGCATAAGGTGTCATCAAGCTCTGAATTGAATTTTCAAAGAAGACTAACAACAATGATAATAATAAAAGGTATAAAGAATCTTGCTATTACTGCAAAATAAATGTGAGTTTGTCCTGTATACAAAGTGTTGGGGTTTTTTTGCTTGAAAATGTACACAATCCTTTTATTTGGGGGTACTGTTGCTATTAAGTCTTTTACTCTTTGTACACAAACTACATGATTTATACATTCAGACTGTAACATAAAAATTCTGCATAGTCTATTTGAATCAGCAAGTGGGCAGCCAGATTTATCTCTGCTTATCCTTGAATAGCTTTCATTGTTAATTCCATTTTCTATTCCTGTTGTGCATATAACCTCTTAATTTAAATCTTTGACAAACTAATTTACTAAATGGAATAGTTTTGGAGCAGAAAAATAAATACGTCTACTCATCTTTTTAAAAAATTATAATTGGCTTTGGTTGTTGTTTCTGTGTTTATTAGGTTTACCTTAAGAGAATATTTATGCCAAAAGATGAAATTATTTTTTTATTTTATGGTATAGCTTTCTAAAATCACTCATTTACTATTTCTTTATTTTTAAAATTTCATTAATATAAAGGAGTTATATTTTTGGTCTGTGGATGGAACTATCCAGCTACCAGAGCAAAAAGGTTTATGTCAATCACTAGGTATAGAAACAGACTTTTAGAAGCAATATATTTAGTCGGAGAACACCAAAATGCATCCTACTATCCGGTGATATTCTGCTGTTGACAGCCACTAAAGACATGTTGATTATTCTTAAAAGAATGATCTGGTCTGAGTCCCTGTATCTTAGCTATTCTAAATGAAAATGGCACTATCTATAAAATAGGGAAAAAATGTGCATGAATTCGTTAATGTGAATACTAAATGAAAACATGAATAGTGATGAATAGTGTGGGAAGTATTACAGTAAAATAGTTATTATAAGGTGCACCAAGGTAGTCAGGAATAAAAATGAAAAGAACCAACAATAAACAAATTAGTTTCAAATTAAAAACATGGGTTTGGAGAAGACTAATGTAATATGTTGTTATAAATTATGATTTAAAACATGAAAAAAAATATATATATATATATAAAACATGAAATTTACCTGGAAATTCAATGACATTTTATTGGCCACAAATGTCAGAAGCAAAGTTTCACTTTTTATATTGATGGACAGTCCATTACCACCTTAGACATTTCTCAGTATTAAGTGGAACACCCCAAGAAATAATCTGGATATCAGCAGCTTGTATAATAAATTCTTAATTCTTGGCACTTATCTGTGCAATACTGTTCCATATTCTTTATTCTGTATCCACAGGACCTAGAACAGTGTCTACCACATAGGACTCATGCAATAAAAATTAATTAAAGACAGAAGGAGAAAAATCCTATCCAATTCACAGTACAGTTTCTTGGGTTATAAAACAATGAAACTTTAGACAAAGAACTTTAAAACTTTTTCCCTCACTACATTTTACAAATTCTGCCATACATGTTTCATGATACCATAGAAAACCAAATTTAGCCGTGTATCGATCATCCCTTTACCCTAGTAGTAGAGTTTTTCATGTCCCAACTGCCAACTCCACCTCAACCCAAGGTCATGTACCCAGTCTCAATGACTGCACCTCTCACCTGATTTTAGATAAATGTTCTATTTTCTCTCCTAGGCTGGTCTGCCAGCTTGTAACCCAGCCTGCCCACTTGACTGGAAAACTGACAATCTATCTTCTTTTTTTACTAGGACCTCACACAATGAAGTTCTCTTCAGCTATTAATTGGGCTTCCGGTTAAACCTGAATCAACCTTCTTATAAGGAGGATCTTACTGTCCAACTATGAGTAAAAGGCACATTCCTTTCATTAAGATCCAAACACTGAGTGAAAAAGAGAGAGTGCAGGATCAGAGATGTCATTCAGGATGTCTCCTCAGACACTGCAGTTTTGATTTCTGACAGTTCTCCTTGGAGACCAGCCTTACAGTAAGTCTCAAAATACTGCAAAGTCAAACACATGCAATTATGACACATCATTTCCTAAAATATTCTCCCAGAAGTGCAATACTCCAACACAAACTATAGCCATGCTTTCCTTGTGATATGAGAGACATGGGAGGCAGAGGTGAGACCAGTTAATTTTAATTTCATAGGGAACAAAGAATTACAATAATAAGCAAAACTTTCTAATTAAGTTTCTTCTCAGTGCAGTAAATATATTCATATGCTGAAAGAGTTCATGCTCTTTTCAAAGATGGCTTCAGTGACATAGAAGGTACCCCAGAGGTAGCAGTGCCAACCTCTGCACCTTTCTCATTTTTCAAAGATCAGCACAAAAAGTAGATACTAAGCATCTCTATAACCAGCCCTGGTCTAGATGTTTGATACAGTTGTCAAATGATTGTGTCTATGGTGATAAGACAATAACATAAAACCTTATCCTGTCTTCCTAGTAAATATAATTTGAGGGACTACAAGAAACAAGTAAAGGACTATATAAGACAGAATATAGCCCAGTGGAAACTTCAGCGGTATCAGTGTATCCTAGGAACTGAGAGGTTGAAAGAGTTTCATGAAAAAGATAAAAGATGAGCTAGACATACAAGGTATGTAGGAATAGCTTTTGACCTGAAACATTAGATTTGTGAAATATCTCATATTTTATACTATCATGTATGAGTATTATTAGGTAAACACTTCAATTTCCACTGCACTATAATTCCTCCAGTTGACATACTTACAAGTCTATTCTCAGGAAACTGACCATTAAATTTTATTGTTGATTCTGAATTTTATCTTCTCTAAGAATATTCAACTGTTTCTTATTGTATTCCAGTGTCCAGAGATGCTTGCCTTTACTTACAAGTCTATTCTCAGGAAACTGACCATTAAATTTTATTGTTGATTCTGAATTTTATGTTCTCTAAGAATATTCAACTGTTTCTTATTGTATTCCAGTGTCCAGAGATGCTTGCCTGGCCTCGATACACTTCTTTTACTCAGAGTTTAGAACAATCATTGTCCTTATTAGGTATTTCATAACAGATATATTATTCCTTCACCAGTCCCTAGTACAAAAACATATTTAAAATAAATACCTCACTGTATTTTCTTTTCTTAAAGCCTACCCAGCTCTTCTACAAATTTTGAATTACAGCAAGACCCTAACTTTATTACTAAAATAATGCTACATTTATGGAGTACTCACTTGCCAAGTTTTATACCAGGCAGTTCGTATTTCACAGATGAGGAAACTATGGCTTGAAGAAGTTAAGAAGCTCAAAGAGTTAAAAGTGAGAAAGCCAAGACAAGAACTTTCTGTCTGGTTCCAAATTCCATGGACTAAATCACCACACTTTTATTTTTAAATAAAATATTTTTAAAGCTCAAAAATATTTTGAAAGCTCTGAATCATTGAAAGACTATTAGCTGTTATTATTAACAATTACACTTAACTTTTTGTTGCAGTAACCTAAAAGATAAATAAGTTTTTTTATTGTATTGTATTTCATAAAACTTGTTAACAAATATAAATATTATATTGACCTTATGAAACATTGCTCAATATTACCCTATGTACTAGTATTAGTCAAACTTTTAAGGAAAACATTTTAGATAACCTCTTTTCTTTTTATTTTTCAACCTGAACAATCTATATCTGGAGGTTACACTTTCATATAATATACATAGACTGATATCATTGGAGGGAATGCATATCAAGTAAAAAAACATTCCCACACAAAATGTGTATATAATTCCAAGATAATTAAACTAACTTTCAGATCTACTTTATCAAAATTAATCACATATTCTCATTAAAAAATATATTGCTTACTTTATGCTTGCCATAGACTGAATATTTGTATCCCCCAAAATTCACATATTGAAACCTAATCTGCAATATAATGGTGTTTGGAGCTGGGTCTTTTGGAGGTCATTAGCTTATGAGGGTGGATTCTTCATGATGAGATTAATGCCCTTATAATAGAGGATCCAGGGAAATCCCTTGCCCCTTCCACCAGATGAGAACACAAGGAAAAGGCAGACCTCTATGAACCAGGAAGTGTGCCCTCACCAAACACTGAATCTACTGGCACCTTGAATTGGACTTCCCAAGCTCCACAACTATGAGAAATAAATTTGTGTTGTTTATAAACCACCCAGCCTATGGTATTTTGTTACAGTAGCCCAAATGGACCAAGACAATGTCAGATATTGTACGAGGTATTGATATGTAGTCAGATTAGATGTGATTTCTTCCCTTCATGAACTTGTGGCCAAATAAAAGACTCAAATAAGCAGGTCAGTGAATGTACTAAGTGCCGTGATGAAGGGAAGCACGCAGTGCTATGGGAACACTATCTATATCTGATGGTATAATTGGGAAAGACTGGAAGAGTAACTGCTTGAATTGAGTTTTGCAGAATAAGAATTTAGAAGAAGAAGAAAGAGGCAGTGCTATGGGAACACTATCTATATCTGATGGTATAATTGGGAAAGACTGGAAGAGTAACAGCTTGAATTGAGTTTTGCAGAGTAAGAATTTAGAAGAAGAAGAAAGAGAAAAAAAGACATTTGTGGTATAGAAAACAGGAATAGCAGGAAGTACAAAGAAGTCCTCAAGAGATGCAGTCAAGAATAGGCTACAGCCAGGGTATGATTCATTTTTGTGCCAAACTAAAGATTTAAAATGTTATCCTGAAATCTCTGAAAAGTCACTACAGGACTGTTAGAAGGGAATGGGGATAGGTCTTATGCACATGCTTTAACCTTAGATTTGCTCCTTTCTCAGCAGTACTCTTACAGACATTTTTCATGCCCTTCCTTATTTTCTATTTTTACCTCTTTCTAAATGGGTAAATAAGTTGGGAAAGCATAAATGATATTGCCTCTGCAGCTCCATTTTGAGCACTGCACAATTATATATTGTTATTGTGTGAGAATCATAGATAATAAAATATTATTCTATAGTAATTGGACATACGTTAGTACATTATAAACCATAACTCTGAATAAGTTGACATTTGCGTGTGTAAGGTTTTGGAAATAGCTACAATACTGTGATAATGTAGTGAATACCAATGGAGTAGTTCTAACAGTAACTGCCTAAACCTATTGTGTTTAACTAGTGAGTGTCTGAAATTTTTGAGAGATTTAAGATCGGTTATTTTCTTAACTGATGAAACTTAATTCCAAAATTTAACATTTATTCCTAAACTAATCACTCAGTGTGAAGCTGATTAAAAGGTAAAAGGCTCATGATATAGGAACAATTTTGATAATGTATGAATACTTATACAGATGACATTGGAATTGACAACAAAAATCTAAAATAAAATCATGGAAAGTTAAAATTATTAAATGAGTCTATAATTGAGATACAATTTTTACTCTGCTGGTTTATATTTGTATTTTGCTTCTTCCCTAGTTCCCACTGAGAATTAAGCTCATTGAGATTATTATACTGAATAAAAATATTCAGGTCAAATGCTATGGTTTTCTCTTGCAAGTTCATAAACTATTATCAAATGCTTTTGTTGATTCATAAACAATTATCAAATATTTCACATTGTATTATACCGGAAAAAAAATCTTTCTCAGATCTTAATTGGTTGAATTGAAGAACTTGAAGTTTGGTACCAAAAAAAAAAAAAAAAAAAAAAAAAAAAAACCCTAGGAAAAAATCAAAATCAAATAGAAACATAAAATAAAATAATATGAACAGATGACTAGATAATTGTCAAGGTAATGAAGATATAGACATGGAGAGATAAAAATTAGAGAGAATTTTTCAGGAAGTGTTTTGATCTAAGTCTTAAAAAAATGGAAATTGTTGAGCAGGAAAGAGTTAAAAGGATATTTCAGGTAGAAATAGATATATTTATACCTAGTTTGAGCAAAATCATGAAGACAACAATTGGCAGTGTAGTTGGGAATGAATTTAAGTGGTTAACTGGAAAGAAGCAGATTAATCATTTTTAATAGTAATGAAAGATGAATTTTGAGAAACAAGGCTGAGAATGATCAGTTGAATCCAATTTAATGGAAATCTTAAAAATTAAACTTTTATACAAAACAGTTCAAACTAAGTATGATACCTTAATAAAAAAATTATAAATAAGGATTATAATAACCATGTATAAGATAAAAAGAAAACAATAAATCCAAGTATTAGCCCAGGTATGTGTGTTCTGATCGGTTTGACAGTGGTGGCATTAGCAACAGGGAAGAGTCGCATCATCAGCTATCTGTTCCAAGGTAAAGAGGGAGAATAAATAGAGAAGAATAAAGCTTAAGGATAAAGGTTTATCGGTATGAAGTTTTAGGAAGAAAGGGTTGCTAATACATATGAGGGCACCATTGGAAAAGGTGTCTTTAGGGAAAGAAGACAACCAGCTTTGTTTCTACATTATAGGTGAGGTGTGCATAATGTTCCTCTGGAAACGAGACTTCAAAAACAGTGCACCATTGGAAAAGGTGTCTTTAGGGAAAGAAGACAACCAGCTTTGTTTCTACATTATAGGTCAAGTGTGCATAATGTTCCTCTGGAAACGAGACTTCAAAAACAGTTTGCAAGATCCAGCTTCATCCACAGAGAGATAATTTCGACACTTCGAGTGAGTCAGTTACTCTCTGCAGAAACAAAAGCTCAGAAATGAGGACAAAAGATTAAGTATTGAATGTTATTGGTAAAGGTCAGGAGAAGAAAGGAGGAACACAGAAGGCAGGATAAGAGCAACCAGTGAAAGGGAAGAGATCACACAATAGAGAATAATTTATTCTAAAAACAAAGTCAGTAATGTAAAGGTAACTTTTTAGAGGTAAGAACACTTAACATGAGATCTACCCTCTTAAATTTTACAGTGTACAATACAATATTGTTAACTATAGGCACAAAGTTGTACAGCAGACCTCTAGGACTTAGTCATCTTGCATGACTAAAACATTATACCTGTTGGATATCAACTTTTATATGCCTACAGCATATTAATATATTACTGAACATGCCTTATAACCACAGAGGTTAAAGTGAATCACAACTGAATTGTGTAGTGTGGGTAAGGTCAATGGCTTTGCACCATGGTTGAGAAGTTTCTGTTATTCTGGCATAAGCTTTTAGTACTTGAAAGCTATCACAGTCTCAGCTAGATGATTCAGTGATGAAAAGGACCTGGGAATGCATAGGTAATGAAAAGGTTATGTTCTTAATGTAACTGAAGTACCAAATGACATCTATTTGGGTTATTACTCTAATTATACACTTTTATATATCATGTACTCTAAGATGTGAAGAGACTTACGAGAAACAAATAAAGGAAGGAAGAAGGGAGAGGAAGGAGAGAGGGAGGAAAAGAGGAGGATTTTTTTTTTTCTAATTAGGGAGCCATCAGGAAAGGAGTTATGGTTTATCAAGGCTTAGTCCCCAATATGGACTTGAGGGGATGGTTATTTTAAATAGACCTGGCTACTCTTCTATGTACAGCTTTAGTATCATATCCTGGGTGTCCCATCATGTCTCATATAGTGGATGGAAAAGAAGTTGATGACCACAGTGTTGGCCCCTCTGGGGCACTGCTTAATGTAGCCATCTCCAGGCTCACTGGCCTTCCCTCCATTCCCACTGTCTGTTCCTTGAGAGAGATGTTACCCAGCTAGCTGTCTTAGTCCGTTTGTGCTGCTAAACAAAGTACCTGAGATGGGGTAATTTACAAATAACAAAAATTTATTTGTCACAGGTCATTATGGAGTGTGGGAAGTCCATGATCAGGGTTGACAAACTCAGTGTCTGGTGAGGGCTGTTCTCTGCTTCCAAAAGGAATGCTGTGTCCTCCCATTGCAGGAGGAACAAAAGGGCAAAAAGGGCTAGCTATTTCCCTCCAGACCTGTTATAAGGTCACAATAATTTATGATGGCAGAGCTCTCATAACTTAATCATCTCCTAAAGGCCGTACCTCTTAATACTATCACATTGGGTCTTCAGTTCCAACATGTGAATTATGGGGGACACACGCATCCACACCATAGCATCAGCATGTCTTCATAATTTATAGAAGAAAATATCACTTTGAAAAGAAATAGATTTTGCTCCAGAGCATACAATACCTCCTATAGTCCTTCACTGTCATAGAAGGAAATATTTAGTTTAACAAGATTTAATTCTTACAATCTTTCCTGTCACATATTCTTATCGTTGTTAGCTGACTAAAAATTTGGGTCAATATTATCCAAGGTTTGGACATTAGACAGATCTATCATTTCCAGGGCCATATTTTTTTCATTTTGGTTAGAAGGAAATAGACACTAATACCATAATAGCAGGGACCTGAACACCCCACTGTCAATATTGAAGAGATCATCTAGGCAAAGAATCAGGAGAGAAACACAAGATCTAAACAATGCTCTAGACCAATTGGACTTGGCAGATATCTACAGAACATTCC
>NW_007728765.1:159582-213674 GCF_000696425.1 Galeopterus variegatus | reverse complement strand
GGGGGGGGGGGGGGGGGGGGTTGTGGTGAGGAGTATGGGAAAAACTGAAGATGAGGGAAGATAAAGAGGGGAAAAGATACAAAAGAGAAGTTTATGGTCATAAAAGGATCAATTTTTTGACTTGCAAAAGAGGTAACTTTTTATATTCTATTTTTTATTATATATTGACAAATTATAGTTGTGTATATTTATGAGGCACAAAGTGACACTGTAAATTTTGAATGTGAAAGGATTAATTTTTTAAAGGGCCCAAACGTCCTTGATAACCTTGTCTATTACAAGTTTAGGTAGAGAAACACTGGCAAGTCTCTATATAGGCATTAGACCATAGCCTTATGAGTTTGAATGGATAAATATCCAGTAAAAGATTAAATATCTTCATGGGCAATTGGTTACTGTTTTTATATATAATAGCGAAGTTTCTGCCAACAAAAGTCAGTGTACAAATAAAATAGTGCTTTTAAAAATATGTGAGAAATTTGAAACTATTATTAAATTTTAATTTTTGGAGAAAAATCCTAAGCAAATAGTAGAAAATTACAAATGTGTGATAATTAAACAATAAAGAAAAATTATAATTATTGGAATAGTCAAGGAAGTTAATTGAGTCTAATTAACTTCCTTGACTATTCCAATTTAATTTTTGGAGAAAAATCCTAAGCAAATAGTAGAAAATTACAAATGTGTGATAATTAAATAATAAAGAAAAAATTATAATTATTTATAATTATTTGTTTTTAAAAAGTTAAAAGTTTGTTTTAAAAAAAAATATTTGTTTTAAAAAAAGTTAACCCAAAGAAGCTAACTATATGCACAAAAAGGAGGAGGAGGAAGAGGAGGAGTAACTGTATCTCCACATAATTGATTACCTCCTGTTTCAAGTTTTTTCAGATCTCTGCCTTCAGTCACATATGTCATAACTATTGCCCCAGGGAGTAGGAAAGAACTACAGAAAATTGGGAAAGGTGACACCAACCCCTACATGTCAATGATTTTGATGTGCACCAAGCATTAAAAGCAAGGAAATGCAGGTATTATGGAACATCCCCCCACGGAAAATAAAACCTTTCCTAGGATAATACATTACACAGTGGTCTTGGTGAAGTGTTACAGAGAATCAGGCTGTCCTTCAGCAGTCCAATTAAGTAATCCATCAAGCTGAGTTGTGTACATCTAGTTTAAATCAGGAAAGAACAGATAGTAGTTCTAAATTCTTTGTGCTCCTGAGAGGAATAATAATTGAAAGCAGAAGTTAATACTACTTATTGACCATGTGAGATCATTGAGTAACACTAAGCTTGGCATTACTCAATTTATCCATCTCTTTTCTGCTGCCTGATAGAGTTATTTCTCTTCAGCTATTTGCTGGTAATCTCAAGAAAATAAATTACAGTCACAGTATTTACATTTTAAAAATGTACTCGATTATTTTTGCAGCACTTTTGATAGCTGTAACACTTGCTAACTTCGGACAAATTGACTATAGGATTAATGTAATCATTTCTATAGAAAATATTTCAATGCTTTAAAATGAACGCATTCTAAAATAAGATAGTGATTCCCTGACACAGGATAAAGCTAAATGAAGTTTTGTACTCTGTTCTTTTCTGTGCCTCAGAGGTCATTTTGCATTTGAGTTCTCCTTGATCCTTCATCTGAAAAAGCATTTAATCATAATGAGTATCAAAAAGTGAAAGATACAACTAATGATTCTTTTATGAGTCTTTCCCCATTCTTGGTGACCGCCTTTCCCCCATCAACCTAAAAGTGTCCCTTATGGAGACACTTAATTTATGCTCAATATTTGAAGATCTATTGGCCTTAGGGAAAGGTTTCCAAATTTCAGTCACCAATTTTATTCATATCTGGAGAGCTACTGACTAAGACTATTTAGTCTGAAGGAGAAAAACCTGGGGACTAACTGAGTAGTTTTAAGCTTATTGAGATAACCAAGAAGCCAAAAACATCTGGTCACATTTTAATCTCTGTGCTACAACAAAAAAAAAGGGCAAAACAGAATGTCTAGCAATTGATATGTACTTTTTAAGTCAACATCAAAGGAAATTAGAGAAAGAAATATTATATGGCCTTAAAAACGAGAGAAATTCTGATACATGCAACTACATGGATGGATCTTGAAGACACTGTGCTAAGCAAAATAAGCCAGTCACAAAAGGACAAATATTGTATGATTCTACTTCCATTAGGAACACTGAGTAGTTGAATTCATAGAGACATAAGGTAGAATTGTGGATGGCAGGGGTCGGGGAGAGAGAGAAAAGAGAATGTATTGTTTAGTGGGTATGAAGTTTCAGTTTGGAAAGATGAAAAAGTTCTGGAGATGGATAGTGGTAACGAACACATAATGATGTTAATATGTTTAATGCCACTGAACTGCACACTTAAAAATGATTAAAATGGTAAAGTTTATAAATAAAAATAAAAGGAAATGGGGTGGGCAAATTGTGAGAGGGATAGAATGAGAGACAGGAAGCAAAGATCTCTTTAGCTACTGCTCACACTGGGTAGTATCCACAGTTCTAAGCTCAAAGCTCCCCCTGTCATCCCGAATCCCACAGATTCTGGTCCCCACTTTGACTGAGATAGGTACAGGGAGGCAGTCTGAGGCCCACTGTGTAATGCCCAGACACAAACCAAATGTTGCTTGTTTTGCCTAAATATGTCTCTGGACCCTTGGAAGACTAGCTTTGGAAAGGTTGCCCAGAATCATCAGTATAATACTTATGCGAAGGACAATTGTACATCATTAACTAGTTTGTTATTATTACTCATGGAGATATAGGAGCGGAAAGTGCATATTTTTCTACCTTGCTGAAATTAGTTTTTTTCTTTTTGGCTTTTGTTTTTGCTTCCAAAATACTTTTATTTGAAAAAATTACAATCAAAAATAAATGAATAAATATATGTTGCTGGGTGGAGCGAGACATTCTCCAGTCATTGTCTTTCTCTCTTCAGGTCCCACCCAAGCAAAGCAGGAAGCCACACTTCAAGAGACGAAGAAATTTGAACCTACCCCAGCACACTCAGAGTGTTGAGACTAGATTCCATTTAATTATAGAGCAGTCTCATTAAAAACACACCTCAGGGTGTGTATCATTCAAGTATTGTTTTGGGACCATACTTTGAAAATCGCCAGTCTAAATTATTCACAGGACGATCTCGGTCATTAAAGGTTTATTAAAGGAAGGTCACTAACACTGGTCCAAAATTGTCTTCCATTTTGCTGATACTGAAATCAGAGCAAATCATTTCATTGGGAGAAGCAGAGATCTCAGGCTGGTGTCAGGATGACGGTCCTGATTCAGACCTTTTCATCTCTAAGAAGATCACAAAGGATAGATGATGATGTTAAAACCTTGAAGTACAGGCAATTCTGCTATAATACTTGTTTTGAAACCAAGAATCTGTTTCAAAGTAATTGACATATAGTAGTCCCCCCTTTTCCAAGGGGGATATATTCCAAGTCCCCCAGTGAATACCTGAAATGGCAGTAGTACTGAACCCTATATGCACTATGTTTTTTTTCCTATACATACATTCCTATGATAAAGATTAATTTATAAATCAGGCACAGTAAGAGATTAACAACAATAACTAATAATAAAATAGAACAATTATAAAAATACTCAGAACAGAATGCAATTTAAAAATGTATGAATTGTTTATTTCTGGAATTTTTTGTTTAATATTTTCTAACTGGTTGTCCATGGGTAACTGAAACTGAAAGCAAGGAAACTGCAGAAAGCAAAACTGCAGGTAAGGGGGGACTACAGTACTGTGGAAGAATTTAAGCATAGCACGAATTTCCTGGGTATTTTTAATGCATAATTGTTTCTAGGAGAAACATGAAGTGAGCATAGAAAACTCATCTCCCAAACCCAGCCAAAGGGGAAGAAACACACAGCCCCCCAACAGACACACACACGCACACACCCCTCAAACATCTGATGACTACCTTTATTTACCAGTCACCGTGGTTCATCCAAATCTGGGGTCACAACTTTCTGCTTGATTTCAGATTCCCATCTTTTTAACACTTCACATTAATTCACAGCTGCAATACGTCCAAAATACACTTCCACAACAAATGTCTTTGTTGCTTTTTCAACATTAAGTGCCGTATTTATTGTAGTATTTATATATCTCTTAATGGTTTAACATGTGTAAAAACATGCTACCATTTATATCAGGATTCTATTTTTTTTAATGTGTCACTGATACATTTTTGAGTTCTATGCACCGACCCCAATTTTCTCATAAGCCCTGGGGTTTGTATTGTGCAATTAAGTGTCCTACAGTTATTTTTAGGAACACATGTGTTAGAGAAGAAGTGACTGTGTTGTATAAGTTGAATCACAAATTTAAATTGTGGCTACTTTATTTATCTATAACTATGCAATTTTTTTTATGAAGCCTCTACTTGCTGGGTATCGTATAGAATTTTACTCTCATGAGACATCTTTTATTTAATCAAAAAGTCTTTTTACCACCTTTCATCAAGAATCCTAAACAGAAACTGGGCAAAACCCCTGTAACTTTGTCTTTTTCTTCAATGCATTCATTGAACCTAAGATGTATATTTCCCACTACCTACTCCCTACTCCTATCCCTGTCTCTTCCTGTATTCCTTGGGCCTAAAAGTGCATGATTTCCACTCCTATACTTTTTGGCCTCGACTTTTCTTACATGTTTATTCCTCTTCCAGAGGCACTAGACTCATGGTTCAGCCAGTTTAGTAGAGGCAGCAGCCACTCTAGGCTGTGGAAGAACCTCTGACTGAGTGTACAGGTTATCTCTTGATATCCACTAGGAGTAAAGAAATAGAGGAAATCCTTTCATATCTCAACAAGGCCTGACTTACGAATTATTTTCTAGCTTCATACTCAAAATTTAAATGTTGTCTTGTTTTGTCCCTGCATTCTGCAATAACAATTTGCTTAAAGTTTCAAGAAAGTCAAAATATGCCCTTCAGGGGATGGGGAAGTCACTCAAAAATAATACTACTAATAATTAACTTTTAACAAATATTAGCTCCATCACATGTATATGGCCTTTCTCTTTGGGTTCTTAGGTACTGTATTTTATATCAAAATAAAAACTGTGAATATTGAAAATGTATAAAACTGAAATTTTAGTGATGCTTTGAGTACATTGAGAAAATTTTTCCTTTTCTCAATTTCTTGGATTCAAGTCAGACAATTTTGCTAAGTGTCATTTTCTCACTTGGAAAGAGCGTAGCAGTTCCATCATCAAATCAAAACCCAAGTACAGTATTTGGTGAAAAGGAAATAAGGGGATCAGTCATGATCCATAAAGAGGCGTTCCGTGGCCTTTTTATTTTACTGAACTATACTACCAAACTCAACTCTCGAGAGGCATATTTTCTCATAGCTTGTAGGTAGAAAAATAAATTTTATTTATTCCCTGCTAAGAAATTACAGAAAATGGTCTGCTGTTCCCCCAAGATAGCTCAACAAGGAACCAGATCCATGTACAAAGTTGAAGGAATAAGGAGAAATCTGGTGGCATAAACCAGAATCTCACACACTCAACAACAATATGGTAATTTAAAGTAAATAGTAAAATGTACTTAATAATCTAATACTAAGCTACCATTTAAGATATTTAACATCTAATACAAGTTTTATATGTAAATAAGATTAAGCAAAGTTATTTTTTAATTTAAATTAATGTTCAATTTTTTAAATTACACATTCAAGTCTTAGTTTTCTTAAGAATTTAGTTTCGTCTTACATGCTTTTAAAATCAGTTTGTACATTTGATAATTGTATTGAAATAAGAATAATTTTACATGCCCTTTGATTAATGTTCATATTAATTATATTTTAAGAGATTGAACTTTCTTATGAGGTTCCTTTTTCAAAGTTAATTATATTGTCTTAAACATTTATGACATTAAATGTATAACTTTAGCACCTCTGGCTCTCTCAACATTTTAAAAGGCAGACATAAATATAGCATGTAAAGTCTTCCTAAGGATGTAAGCACTTCTTGCAAAATTATTAAATTATATTAATTATTTCAAATACCTTAAATAACAAATTAAACAGATTACACTAAATATTTGATAACTTACCAGAAAAATAATAAAAATGACTTCATTTAATTTATCATCTCTCTACTCATTTTTTAAATCATTTCAGGGTTTTAAAGCTACTTAGTTAAGAGTAACAGTTACTATGTAGACAGTCAGAATCCAAGATTATGCTGTAGATTGATGATGTAGGTATTTATGTTTTAATCACATAATTATACCCAAAGAAAAACCATGGACATTTCATTCTTTTAGATTTTAATCAAGCTTAGGTAAACAACCTGAAACTTTTCTTATAGTTGATTTATATCTGCTTCTTCAAAAATAGAAGCCAAGTCCACATATTTCAGCTGAGCATTAGTTTTGCAGCTTAATGAATCACTTGTCCTCTTTGTCAAATTATATCTTAATCTCTTTTAAAATTTTTAACTGTTTGGATAGGAAAGTAGAAATCTGCCATCCCACTTAGGTTGCAGGTAAATTCCAGCACTACTTGATTTAATTTATCTAGTCTTACTGCCTGAGAGGATGCTGCATTCTTTTCATATTTTCTTTCTCTTTTGACTCTTTACTGTGATTCAACAGGGAATTTATTAACACAAACATATATTTGCAGGTAGGAATGGTAGGTCTGTAATGTAGTGTTAAGCACAGTTTACCTAATCGTCACATAAAATGTGCAGCTTTCAGTCATCATAGTGTGAGCTTGAATAATATTTGGATATTATGGATGAAAAATTGGTAAGTTGGGAGGGGAGCAGCTCAGATGAGAAATGAGAAGATCTAGCTCTAGCCTGGCTCTTGTATTTAATTTTTGGAAAACCTCTCAAGGACAAAATGATCTGTTATAGTCCTGCCCCATTTTCCTAATTCTGAAATTCTTTGAGTTACTTAAAAAACAAAGGAAGCTATGCATTGTATTGGAAGTTTTTGAAGCCAGTAGCTACTATAGGAAAAGATGTAGCTAACAGTAAATCAACTCTTTCTCATGCAATCATTCTACCTGAACGAATTATTTCAGATAGATTGAGTTTACATCTTGACTTCACACTATGCAAATATTTAGTCATTTGACCAGGATCTTAGAATCTTATGCCAGTTGAAAGCAAATGTTTAAATGTAGAATTATGTAACTATCATAAACATTTTCCAAATATTGTTATTAACACAAGACATTCCTATTAACACATGGCATTACTATTTAACCTATTGATTATATTTTAATGTAGGTTTTGATCCAATGAAAATTATCAATAAGCAGGCATTTCCCTCTGTTTTCTTTTGTCCTTTGTCTCTTTTCTGCTTTCCTTGACAGACCTCAGTTGCCTTAACATCTGCTTATCTGCAATTAACTTGATCATTTTGGTTTTTGCTACTTTCTGAAAAGAGAATTTTCTGTAATGGCAGCAGCACTGCTCTGAGAACCAAATTGCACAAGTTAACTGCCCCCACTGTCAAACAATTAATTAATAAAGCAGTAAAGTTAAGAAAATATATATCTCAAATGCTCAATGAAATACAGATTGAAATATAGACACAGAAATTATTTGATAACAAATAATGGAAGTTGTAAAAAATAAATATTACTTTTTTCCAATGATTATTACCCCAGATACCACCACTGTTTAAAGTCTTCTCATTTTTATGTGCATCGTTCTAATATTGTCTTAACTGATCTCTCTGCCTGATATATTTATTTATATCACATTTCCTACAATCTTCTGGCCATATCGCTTTGCCTTAAACACAGTTCTGAACCTAGTATCCTTCTTTTCAGTCTCGTATTTATTTATTTCACACATCATTGGTAAGCACCTACTATGTGCTGAGAATCTTTTTGGCATTGTCTCTTGGGGAGGTCATCAATAAATACAGTATTCTATATGCTATGAAAAAGGTAAACCTAAATAGCATAGACAAAGGGCATTAGCCAAGGAGTCAGTAAAAACTGCACACAAGAAGTGGTAGCTAAAGTGAGTTAAACTATTCAGGCAAAAATTCACAGGGCAGAAAATAGTGAGATAAATGATGCAGCATTTAGAGGGATCTATGTGAAGTATGTTCCCTGCACACTGGTTGCTATCTTGTTGGAGTCTGGTGAGACAGAACACACTCATAAGCAACACTGACATGAAGCAGATTTTTTATTTACAGATAGGCAGCAAAGGACAACAGAAGCCCAGGATTCACCGTGAGTAGGAAAGCTGCCCAGGGAGAATGGAATCTTGGCTGCCCATGCCCCACTTGCACCATAGATGAGGGGCCCGGAAAGGCAGCCTGTCCTGGCTTATACACTTCAGAATCACAGGAATCACTGGATTAAAGTGATCGAGGACATCCTGTTCTGGGGAGATGGGGGGAACTGAAACAGAGCCCTGGCTGTTCCAGCCAGTAGTTCCTATCTGGGGATGTTGCATTCCCAATACATCATACAGTTACTCTTAAGAACTTCAAGTTAGAAAGGGGGTGGTGGGGTTGGGTAGAACTGCATCGGTCTAGTGCCAGCTGGAGAAATGTCCTGCAGTCTACAATACAGTAAAAGTCCTATTACCCAACATGGTCAGAACCACTTTTTGGTTAAGCTGTTAAAAAGAACAATCATTTAAAAAATGATACATCAATACTGTATTACAGATTAAGCAACATAACAAAATGCCGTGGTTTTAACAAAACGGAAATAACTTTTACACATTAAAGTATGATCTAAACACATGCTTTCTAGGACTGATGCAGTGACTCGTGTGGAGACCCAGACACTTTCTATCTGCTGTCCTACTCATGGCTGAAGATGGCCAACTAGCCATTTGAGCCAGTGAGAGGGGGTGAGGTCCACCTTTTCTCATACCCCCTCTTTCTTTCCTGTACTTACTTTGCTGATGTGGGGAGGAGAGGAGACAAAGTCACTATAGACACTGTTTTCTTACATATCTGCCCTTTAAAAAGTATTAATCCTTTTGCGACCACATCACTGTGCTTTTTAGCCTGTTTCATAGGACCATTATAATCATTAGTGATGGCCTCAGCAGGCTCTCTTGACAAGGGGATCAGGTACTATTGACACTAGGTCTTTGGTCTGATACCCAGTTAGTGGCATCACTCCATGTTCAGACAATTTCAGGCAAGCTTACAGGTACCAATCAGAATTATCCTTCAAGGATAACATACTGGTTGTAAGCAGGCCCAGACAGAATCTGTCTTCTGTACCTCTTTGGAATTATTAATCCAAAGAATTGATTCCTGCCCCTCTCTACTTGAACATTACCCTCTCCCCAGTTTCCTTCCTCCTCTCCAGGTAGCATCACATAAACTTTGTGATTAAGCAAACATCCAGTACTGGAGCTGAGTATCAAACTTCCTTTCATGTTGAAACCTCACACTTTATGAGTGATTTTCTTGAGATACCCCACGCTTGACTTTAGTTGGGTACCACCCTGTCCTTTCTCAATGTGGAGATGAAAGGAGAAGAAAGTTCATAACTATTGCACAATCTCAAAAGGCAACTCTTCACATCCCAAATCTCCTCCTATATTGAATGGGGGAGAGAGATGAGGAGGACAGAGGAGTGATAGATGGCACCCCCAAGTAGGGTCCTGCGGGGAAGTTGATGGCAATAATAATAATAATAATAATGAAGAAGAAGAAGAAGAGCAGCAGGAGGAGGAGGAGGAAGTAACCACTGAGTACTGATTACATGTCAGGCTCTCTTCCAAGTGCTTTATGTATACTAATTTAATCCCCCCCTCCCAAAGCACTATGAGGTAGTACAAATTTCTTGTTGATGGATGTGGTTAGGTAACTTGTCCAATTGTACAGCTTCCTAAGTAGTGGAGATGCAATTTGATCCCAGGCAGTCTGGCTCCTGAGCCTTGTGCTAAGACCAGCTGTGCCAGCTGTGGATATACTGATGCTTAAGCACCATGGGACATTGAGGTGCAACTGTCAAGACGACATAGGGAGAGAGCAGATGTGCAATTTGAAGGAGCTGTTGAAATATGGCAAAACAACATAATATGTTAGAAAGCTATCAGAGAGAGTATAGATTAGAAAATATTCTGGTGTTGCCATCAGATAAAAAGCAGTCATATAGCCTACAAACAGATGCTAGGACTCACAAATGAAGTAGCAGTCTTTTTGTATAGACATAGACATGGTGTGAAAATCATTGTTAACCCCACATCAGTCTTTTCTGTCACAACTATACACATAAATAGCAAGCTGTCAACAGAAGCACCTTCTCAAAGCATCAAGGACAATGATGTATAGCAGGTACTTTAAATCTCAATAGTCCCTTTCATTTATATTTACTGTATTACTGTGATCACTGTGTCCATGTGTCTAGCAAGTGCTGTAACCATAAATAAATTGGACTTCAATTCAGTTTTGTGATGCCAGATAAAAAGTTATTTTCTAGATAGAATTGGCAAATTGTTTTTACTGAATTAGTAGAATTTGTAACATAATCAAATTAGTGAGTATGTGTGTGAATGTTGTGTCTGTATAAAACTGCCTCTTTAAGAGACAGGAAATCATCTGCCAATCTTGTGTTGTTTTCTAATATTGAACTGCATATATATTATAAGTATTAATACAAAGAATTATGTGGCCACAGTAGATATCTGAGAAAGATCCTACTTCTATACTATTGTGACTAAATTTGTAATCCACTTAGTTTAATCATTCTTCATTGCAAATGTTTTGTGACTTGACAGGTATTATAAAAACAAAGTAAAATATGGCATATTGTAAAAAAACAAAACCCAGAAACCTCTTACTGAAGTGTTCTTGACATTTGACAATGCCATTAAGCAAAAAGTATTGATGACGGAGTTTTAAATCATGTGAAGCTGTGGTTAAGTTGGGCTTTTCCAAAAAGGTTTACAGAAATTTTGTTATAATTTATTGCCATAAACAAATACAGGCAGCCCACATTTTTCTTAATTTTTGAGATTATTAATATATCTATAAACTATAAGGAACATACATTCTCTGAAACAATATATTGTGGATTTTATTAGCCCTATGGCATTCATAGCCCTCCCCTTCCCAAATAACAATAAGAATATTTGAAACACGGAGTGATAAAATGTTTCAGACAAGTTTTCAGATGTCTAATTTCTAAGTAAACAAAGAAGCAGGATAAAGCAAACAAGAGATAAGTTTCTTGATAGGTGGCCATCAAAATAAGGGAAACAGATTGGTAAATCAGCACACAAATCCACCCAGACAACTTTAGGGAATTGTAGGAACATAACAGCCCCTCATTGATAGTCCCGTTTCTTTTCCCATAAATAGAGGTTAAAGCATTCTAATGATAGGTAAATCCTAGTGGCAAACCACACCCACAACTGAAAAATGTTTGCTTTCTTAGCTTTGAATTGTCATCTTTCTAAGAATAAATATTGATGACTTAATGCCATTTTAGTACATTTTAAGAAACATACACTTATCTTCCCAACATTTGGGCTTCCCCACTAGAAACATACACTTATCTTCCCAACAATTGGGCTGTTAACATAATAATTTATGTCATGTGCTGATCCTGAAGCCCCAGTCTGAGGAGAGAAATTGTTATGCATAATTAATTACATTCATATTTTAATATTCATATTGCTGATGATTCTTTGTCAAGATTTATTATGTAAACTTCATATGTGAGACAAAAACATTTTAAAAGACACATTGTAAAAGGCTATTTGATTTTTTCATTAGCAGAACTAATTGATTTGTAGATGATCACATTTTCCTTTACACAATGGCAGCGTATTTTGATTACTCTGCAAATAAAACCACAATTATTGTTCTCTTTTTTTAAAGGTACAAAACTTGTTTTTCTTCCTTACCAGTTTCTTACTTGGTTTAGGAACCATGAATTTGCATAGCACCATTCTTATTTGAAATTTCCCGTCATGTTGTATCTTGTACCTCTCTTAATTAAGCAGTGATAACATATGTATTGACACACTAACAAGGAGAATTTAAATTAAGTAGGAAAAGTGCTTCTGAGAAGTAGAATTCCATATTCCTCTATATAGAAATATGGATCTAATCTGTTACTTCTTAATATGAATAAAATTTAGAAATATTTTTGATAATCTCTGAATATTGGACTATCTGCTGTTAATTAAACTCAGATCAGATATGATGCCAAATATAACTGTGGCAAGTAGATGCCATTACAAAATAAAAGTGCATAACCTCTATCCACTGGAATTTCCTTGGGAGTTAGTTTCAAAAGGTAAAAACGTGTTCAGATTTCAAAGGGAAAATGATAATGGAGACCGATTTATATAAAAGTACAATTTTCCCTACTGCAACATTTAGGAACAGAAATTCATTCAACATGTTGGAAAAAAAAATCCTGAGTGTGCAGTTTGTGTATCTCCTTTATATTCATACATGGAGGAGATGATTTATATACTAGTCAATATTTAAGCTGGATTCAGGAAATTATATTTTAGCTATGCAGGAGCAGTGGATTTGATGAACTAACACTTTTTTTAAAAAGAAGTTGTGAGCACTGAATTTGTGATGTGAATGTCAGTAGAATTTTAAAAAGGGGGTGGGGAGAGAACTGGGCTACCTGCCATAGAGTATAGTGTGGCTAACACATATATTTGCTTAGCCAAGACAAATTATACTCAGAAAAGTGAAAAAAAGATGCTTTATTACAATAACCATATTCAATCTGAAGCTCAAAATAAAAGTATCTTGGAGTAAATGTTTATTTTCTTTATTTAATGGATATTCTTGTATGTGTTAGGCTGGAAGTCATTAAACTTTAAAAATTGAAGACTGGAGAATATTTCTATATGACAAAGTAGAAAAACCCATTAATTAATCTCAATTTCTGGCATGCTTTATTCAAGAGAAAAGCAAAATATAAGAGAAGAAAGAACAGAGGTAAAAATTAGAGGTTAATTGCCTTTGTTGATCTCACAGTAGTTTTGACAGCTCTGACCAATTACAATTGTGTAAAAATGGATGAATGTATTCTTAGGAAGACTGTGTGTTTTGAGATATTTTATTCTCAACACTGAGATTTTAATTCCATTTATAATCTGAACAAAAGCTAGCTAAATTATATTTACAGAAATGTAAGCTTTTATGTGTGTATTGTTATGCTAAAATATTGGATAATTTTCTCATAACTTTCTAATGGAATATGCACATTTACATCACAGTTTATTTGGAGGAAAGGAATAATACTCATCTAACGTGCACTTTTACCTTTTCTTGCTATTTTCTCTCTTTTGGTGAGTAAATAAAAGCCTTAGAGTAATTGTTTTAGTTATCTATTGCTACAAAACAAGTTATACCAAAGCATCATAGCCTAAAGTAAAACACATTTATTATTTTGCCATTTCTGTGGGTCAGGAATCTAAGAGTAGTTTCCTGGAGAGTTCTGGTTTAGAGTCGCTCACAAGACTGCCATCAATTTGGGGGTTGGACTTAACCAGCGGAAAATATTCTTCCAAGTTTATCCATGTGGCTGCCGGCAGGCCTCAGTTCTTCATCCTGTGGCTTCCCCACAGAGTGCTTGGTGATATGACGGCCAGCTCACTCAGATAGAAGGAGAAATCCAAGAGTAAGTAAAAGTGTACCCAAGATGGAAGACAATATTTTTATTACCTAATCTTGGAAGTGAGATCCCATTTTCTGCCATATTCTATTCATTAGAATTAAGTCACTAAGTTCAGCACACACTTAAGCAGAGGTAAATTAAATTCTACTTCTTGAAGAAAAGACTGTTGTGTTTCTTTTCTACTGCTTCTGTAAAAATTACCACAAACTTAGTAGCATGAGAAACATAAATTTATCTTACAGTTCTGTAGGTCCAAAGTCCATCACAGGTCTTACTGAGCAAAAATAAAGGTATTGGCAGGGCTGCATTTTTTTCTGGAGGCTCTAGGGGAGAATCTGTTTTCTTGTCTTTTCCAGCTTCTAGAGGCTTCCTGCATCCCTTTGCTGCGGGCCTCTTTGTCCGTATTCAAAGCCAACAATGGTATGCTGAGTCCTCTCATTGCATCACTAACCTTCCTTCCTCTTCCAAATTTAAGGACACTTGCAGTGGGCTTAAGCCCACCCAGATAATCCAGGATAATATCTCTATTTTAAAATCAGTTTAATTTTCCTTTGCTATATAATGTAACATATTCACAGGTTCCAAGAATTAGGGTATTTTTGTCTTGGGGAACAGTTATTCTGCCTACCACAGGTATTAAAGAATTTGTGGACGTATGTTTTAAACTGCCACAGTGTTCAGTCACTATCAAATAGTGCCCCTAGAATCTGCATCCTACCCAAATACACTGAAGGTCCTGTTCCTTTGGAATATTCATCTAATTCTAATAAGCACTAACCCCGGCAGCAAACTGCCCACCCTAGTCACTCAGTATCCAATAGAGATAAAGATCTCTACCTTTCTCTTTCTCAGACATTTGTCATTGCCAAGAGAGATGATATAAAATTTCTCTAAAGTGCCTTTTGAGAAATGTATTTCTGGAGTCAGAAAGAATCTAGTTTGAACCTGTGTTCTGCTAGAAAATGTGTTGTGTGGCCTTATGCAAGTTACTCATCTCTCTTGCCTATGAATTTTTTTACCTATAAAATGGGGAAAACAATATTGATACTGAATAGATATTGTGCAGATTCATTTGTAATTCAGAACTTGAATATTTAGTCTTCTCTGTTGTCCAAAATCTAGTAGGAAAGAAAGAAAAGACCACAGCAATATGTTGAACTTTCAGAAGAGAACAAACCTAAGGATACTAGAGATGGGGGACAGGGAGGGAGGGGGTTTGGGATGGGATAGGTCAGGCAAAGGGCATAAAGAAATATCACAATTTGTAAAAATGAATATGCTAGTAATAAATTAAAATTTTAAATAAATAAATCAGTTTCTGGAAAAAAAATCAATTATATTTCTGTAAAATGGTTACTTTTAACTCTATTACATGTATATAATCTGATGTTTTTCCTCTAATTCCCATTGGTCACTAATAAATTATATTTCTTTAAAGCCATATTCTAGACCTTCCACCAATGACTCGTACCTCTGAGTTCCCTGAGACAGGTACACAACGTAGACATCAAGAATCCCCTTCGAGGAATTACATATCGTCCTGCTTTCCCATAGGCAATTCCCAGCCATACTAATCATTTTGAAAGCCTTTTAATAGCAATGATGAATTATTTTATTCATAAATTCTTAACAGGCCATAAGCTAATTTATTCACATACTTTGGATGTTTCTTTTAAAATAAAAACCTCTTATTGCTACTAACTACAAAATTTAAAAACTATGAAATGGATGACATTATTTGTGAATGTTATTGTAAATTTAGTTTAAAAGTTCAACATTGGAGATAAAATTATGTGAGTTTTGCAGTGATAATATGAATTAAAATTTGGGTGGAACACAGCATGTAGGTAAAAATAATGTTCTTAATCAATTAGGAAACCCGTGGAGTAGAAATGTGCTTGAAGCTGGTTATGCATCCAACAAACTGTGACATTCTACCAAGTTTTACAAGCTGAGCTGTATCACATTTTATAAATATTTTATATGTACACAGTCAGAAAACATATATAAAAATTTTGGTGATGAATCTGAAATTGAATTCAAAAAATACATCAGCATGTTTTGATAGAATCTCTTTTTTACTGCCTATTACAATTGGATTTTAGAAATGTTTGATCTTTTAAAGAACTGCATTGTAAATCCTTTAAGTTTTGGTCATATCTTGTTTAAAATTAGGCTTTGAAATATCTCAACTTGAAGAAAAAGTCTTTTAATGAAGCTCCTATTTATAATTAGATACTTATCTTCTGTACCAGAATGGAATGAAATTGAGAATACCTGTGATGATAATATGGCTTCTATATTTGCTGAGACATTCAGAGGAATATTAAGACATTTTTGACAAGTTTTATCTTACAAAAATATATCAAAGAAATTGCTCTGTGAATGGAGATTAAAAAAAAAACAGTACCTGTGAAAATATTTGGGCTGCAATATTTATACATTTCAATGTAAAAATAGAACTGGAAATCTCTTCCACTTATCATAATTGGCTCTGAGCTTATCATTTTTCTCAGCACCTGTAAGAGGAAGTGTTTTCTCAAACAAAAATATTATATTTACACAGCAGAATCATTTGAAAGTGTCAGCATCGTCTAAACTATTAATAATAAAATGAAACATTGAAGAAGATTTGAGAAATTTTATGAAAAATTAAAAATAAGATAGAGAAATAAATTTTAAAATAAGTTTACAAATAAAATTCAGATAATCTAAACTTGTTTTAATTTTACCTTACTCCAAACATACCTATTAAAAGAATTTCATTTTTAAATCTCTTTTGATTACAACTTTTTAGAGAACTAGTGATATAACAAACCATTTGTCAATTAACTAATTAAATTTTCAATATTATATAATTTTAATAATTTTAATGTCCTCCTTTTACTTTAAAGTGACCCATTTAAATACTAAATTGCAAGATTACCCTAACCATAACCGTGTTCATGACTCCACTTTTTACCTTTGAGGAACATGTTGAGACACAGAAGCTCAGATATTACACTTATCAATTCATTGATTGACTCATTTACATATTCAACAAACACTTAGTAAGCCCCATCTATGAGCCAAATATTGTTCTAGGTTTTTTGAATATACGTGTGAACAAAACAGACAAAGATTTCTGGCTTCATTTTGGCAGTTAGGTTGGGGGAGAAGGGGTCTAGCAATAAACCAGATAAAATAAATAAATAAATGGCATCATGTATCAGGAGATGACAGACACTTTGGAAAGCAATAATTAAGGCAGCGTAAGGGGGACTGTGAGTGTAAGGAAGAGGACATGTGACAGTATTGAATAGGTGAGAAGGTGACATTGGAGCCAAGATTTGAAGGGATTGAGGGAGTTAGCCTTGGGCTGTCTAGGGGAAGAGCAAGCCAGTGAGAGGTTGCAGCTAAAGCAGCAGGCAGGGACATTGTAGCCCGGCTCTCTGGAGAAGCAGCGAGACCACTGCAGCTGGAGAGGAAGCATATGGGGAATGTAGCAGGAAATGAAGTACAACAGGCAAAGGAGGGAATGTGGCTGGATGGAGAGACAGAATGGATGCAGATGGGACACCTTAAAATCCTCTACACATTTCTGCTTAAGCAATAACTGGAAGAATTTTTATGTGATTGAATCTTGTGTATTTTCTTCTTTATCTTAGCTTGGCTTTGTTATTAATCACCTTTCCTGTTTTCGGTGAAAGATCATAGCTCTTTTGTATTCCCTTGATTTTTTACTCTTTCAGATTTGTAATCTCAGTTAAAAGAACTCTTTCAAGTTTTGCTTTCTCATGGAATTCTTAAGAATAAGATTTAATTGAATGGCTTTTCTACTTCATATATGTTCATGGAGACTTTATGAAAAAATTAATCTTTTTAAAAATGAAATTATTAAATATTTTTGTAATTTGCCAATAATATAGACCTAGCCATAAGCAACGGATTTTTTTTAATTAAAAAGCCAAGCTTTATCTACAGAATATAGTGTTTGGAGTGAAAATTCCTAAACTCAGAGTCTTCACATTATTACTTATTAGCTATATCATCTTGTGTAAATAATATACTTTCTGGACTTCAATTTATATAAATGGGAATCAACAATAAAACACACAACTCAAGATTATTGTGAGATTTTTAATTGTTTGTGAAAATTTGATCAACTGTTAAGTGATATACAAATGCTAGCTACTGTTACTATTATCAAAGATGACATTAAGATAGCATTATTCCATTCTAAGCCTTTAGAGAAGAATTTTTGAAATGTCTCATCTAAAAGCTTTATTTTTCTGCTCAAAATTTTTAATACTTTCTTTTCAATGCACCTCAACAAATAAAATTTTTAAAAGATAATTGAAGGAAGGGATTGAATTTAAATGTGTTATATCCCAGTGCTTCTCAAACTTGAATGTACATAGCAATCACCTGGGTGTGTTGTTAAAATGCAGATTTTTCTTCATTGGAACTGGGATGGAGCCTATATTCTACATTCCAAACAAGCTCCTAGATAATAGAAATTCTGCTTGTCTACCAAACTGAGTATCAGGGTTGTATACTACTCTCCACATAAAATATATTTAGCTTCCAAACAGCTCTGGCATTTCACTGTATTTATGAATTATAAAACCCTTAGCACAGCAGCTTTGGTGTTTTAAGCATTGAATACAAAGTCATCATAACAGTTGTTTTCACTATTAATATTAATAGATCAATATGTATATTTGTAAAATTGTTAAGCAACATCTTAAATATATTCAGGATGCTGCTGGTGAACATTTATTTTAATCTTATGTTTGACTTATTTGGTTTCTGGAGGCTTTGTGTCTTAATAAAACATGCCATCCTTCATTTTTTAACCTTTGTAGAGATAAAGATGTTCATGAAATATAGAAAACATTTTCTCAGAAAACTTATCCAAGATAATGAAAGAGATAAAATAACAGAAAAAAATGATCCAAGTTGAACATTTTAGGAATTAAATTAATTCAAATATGATAATTATTCCCATTTGGTGTTTGCTTTGCAACCTATGTGAAAATGGGCTTGTGTTCTCTGCTAAATAACTTTAGACTAGACATTGATTAAACATGCATCACAGCAACAAAGTTTCATCAAGTTTCATGACCACTTATGCTTCAAGGAAAATCAAAGGTATTTTGACAATTAGCTAGTATGAGTTTTGCAATCAACCGTTATGATATTTAAGACTAAAACTGCATGGTGAAAATAATCTTAGCCATATATTCATTATTAATTTACCATTATTAATTTCTTTGCATCCTAGGAATTTTTTTACTTTTGTACTTGAGTACAAAATATTCCTTAAATATTCCTTAAATGAAACAGAAAAATAAGAACAGAAACAGGCCTCTAATGGCACAACTGACAGAGCTGAGGGTTTTGAAGAATTTGCTGGTAGATGTGGTTCTATAAAACACATAGCATTAGAATCAATGTTTTAGGAGGAAACAATCTCATATACCAAGAATGGACCCTTAAGGGCATTCTCAGCAGCAGAGCACGGGGCACCATATTCCTAAATCGTGAAGTCTACATCTTTGTTGTGATGCTTGTCACATCCTCTATAGTCTGTGGCACGTCTGTGTTTCCCTGTAATATCCTTGATCAAACAAAGCAATGTTCATATTCATTTATCCAATATCTAGCACAGTACCTAGCACATTTTGTATGTTCAGTAATTATTTGATCAATGAAAATGAATGATCCATGACATTTTTATTTTCTTCTTAATATAACCTTCAAATGAAATAGAGAGTAAATATAAAAGGCCATGCAAGTATACGTGTCCACTTTTTTTCACTCCAGTTTCTATTGAGGAAAAAAAACAGTCTGAATCTAAATAAGTCACATACAATGATCAGACTTACCAGGTGATTAGAAAGAAGTTCAAGTTTCCACTTTTATTTGCCCTTGTAGACAGAGCCTGGGAGCATAGAGTATTTTCTGGTAACAAATGGGAATCTGGCCAATCAGTGATCTTTGCATTAGCATTCTAATAACCAGAGGCCAACGTGCCATAGTGCTGTGTCAGAACTAATTTATGAAACTAGGTCCAAAGGCTCATTAAAGTGGTCACAATTCAGTGACTGCCCAGTAAAATTAGACTACAGTTTCATTCTCATAACAGTGAATATTTTAACATATATTAAGGACATATTTCAAGTGTTAAAACTAGCTTTGATTCTGAGAAGGGAAAAACAACAAGATTGGAAAACTATTTACTTTTGTACAAAATTGGCTCCACTCTCAGCTTTTGGCTCAAAATGCTTCAAATGTTCATATTTTAGAGCACAGGGCAGGCTGTACTCACATTTGCAAGTCTAGTACATTTTTTTCCTCAGAATAAAAGCACTGCTGTGCAACTCCAGCAAACCACAGGGTTGTGAACCCACCTGGCCAGCCAGGAAATCTCAGGCAGCTCACTTGGGAGTTATATGTGCTTCTCCCATTGCTGCCAGACAAATCTCTATAGCATTCCCCTAATCATGCATCCTCCCCCATGGTGCCGAAGCTCCTCAGGATTCAGAGAACATTGCCATACAGGCTGCTTTCCACAGCCCACCTGGGTTTGAGTGGCATAGAAGGTGTCTGTACATCTTCTAGACTGTGAGTCTAGTGCAGCTTCAGTTTAAGTCCGCTGTCAACTCTCAGACAGCCACCTCCCTCTGCTGGGGCAGGGTATCCCCCTCCTACTAGTTCAGTGCCTGGCACATGGGCCATGCTCAATAATCAAGATGGCTGTAGTGAACTGAACTAATTATATTCCTATGAAAGCCATTTAATTTCTCTGTATCTCAAACATCTATAGACATGAAGTGGGAATAATGATTCCTACTCTGCCCATTTCACAGAGTCGTTTTGAGGATCTAAACTAATAATAACCACAAAAACACTTTCTAATGCTATGGTGTTTATACCTAGATAATGTTTGGTTATACCCATTCACTTGTCAAATATAACAGACTGTTTTCTTTATCTCCTGAATTTTTATTCAATGGAACAGTCATGAATCTCTAAATCTTTTAAATGTGAACAATAAAAGACTCTGAATGACTTTTTCTGGCAGTCTACATGCCACAGCTGAATTATTTAGACTTCTATTCAAACCTGAGGGAGAGAAGGGGAAAAAAAACCTCTAGGAATAATGATTTTCCTTTTAACTAATTCCTTTAGAAAAATATTTCTTTTATATTTTTCCACATTTAGATGATAACATTGGTAATTTGAATGCTGTATTAGACTATATGTTAGACATCATTTCCATATCAAGGTTATACAATTGACTCTTGAACAACTCAGGAATTAGGGGCACCGACCCTTCACCCTCCCCCATCACATGCAGTCAAAAATCCCTGTATAACTTCCCCCTGCATTGCACTGAGTGTTGGGGGTGGGGGTGGGGGAGGAGCACCTCTACGTTACTTGATAGGAGTTAGGTAGTTAATTACTTAACTACTAATAGACTACTAATTAAGCTACTTAACTGTTTGGTTAGGTATGTCATAAATTTCCAATATATTTTCCAATATATTTATAAAAATTTTCCAACATATTTATTGAAAAAAATTTGCATATAATTGGACTCACTCAGTTCAAACCTGTGTTGTTCAAGGTTTTCTTATATTTTTCTAAAAAATGACGGAGGCCAGCAGAGATCACTAGTGATAGAAATAAGTAGCATGTGTCCATTTATTGTAGCAGTGTAAATAATATGTAATTTAAAAGATTGCGTTAACTTTTAAAATAAGGTTATTCCAAATTAAATCCATAGAAAATAAATAAATGAAAAATATTCTTCTAAATATACCAGGGTACCTCATAAACCAGTGTTCTGGAGGAGCTCTGATTTGCTTGATGTGACAGGTTTGCCATCCAAAAATATTCTATATTCACATATATATAAGAACATTTGAGTTAAACACAACTGAGTATGTTTCTTTTTTTATTGCAGGGTTTTATCTTTAATATGCAATTTAAATATCCAAGAAAAGGCTATAATATAGCATTTTTTTTTCAAACTATTTCACCATAATAAATTTAGCAACATACTTTTTAACATCTCTCAAAAATTCGTTCATATAAACACCACCTTAGAAAATGTGTTGACAAAGTGTGTTTGGTTAGACACCATGGAACCCATGCAAGGAAGGATATGCCTTCTGGCTTGCATGTATTTAATTGATAATAGATTCATTGAGCATCTATTGGATAAAAAACACTGTACAGGGGTCTGGGGGCATAAGGAGTTGAGCAATTATACTGCCCTTTAGAAGTTCAAAGTCAAAGGGCAAAAATACTCAGTAGTCAGTCCATGGGAACAATGGGGGCAAAGAAGGAGAGTCACGTCTATTTGGGTATAGAATTGGAAGTATTATCCCAAGAGTCAAAAGCATGAAATAAAATGTCCTTTCTGTCACCTTTAATAGTACGCTAACCTGTATTGGTCAGACTAATATATTTACAAATGCTGGTGATCATTTCTGAGGACAACACTTTAGAATAGTACCTGTCTCCATTTGTTTCATCTCATTTGCCTCAAATCAGCTCATTGATTTTTTTCAGTTCTGTAATTTTATAGTTATTTCTGTCATGGTATGATGGTATCACTTATGTAGTTTTAAAATAAAGAAAAGAAAATCGGCTAAATTTTTGAGAACAATTAATAGATTTTTTAATTAACCTATTGTGAACAGATACAGTTAGTAGACCAAAAGGATATTTTTCAATGTTTGAATCTGAGGTTTAATAATAGAATGATAATTTCAGAGCAAAATTTTAATTTTTTTCATGCTAACTTAAAATATTGAAACCTCAAAATTAGAGAAAAGGCATTCTATGTGACTCTTAGCAGGTGCTTACACGGGCTTATAATGTTATATGACAAAAGGCAAATACCCCTCCTTCCTCCAGGTGGGGGTGTGCTGTCTCCAGTCATCTCCTAGCCAGGTGAGGTTTTAGTTCTCTTCTCATTATCTCTATGGCTGGAAGGGGGGTGGGGGGTTGGGGGGGCAGTTCTTTCCCACAGGTGTGATATGTAATACGCCCAACTAGAAATAAGCTTCATCAACAGACTTCTTTAAAATAACGCCTACCTGGTTTCACCAGTGCTCACCACAAGAATATGATTCTAATAGGCAGATAATGGAGTCCACCAGCCTGTGCATAGGTACTTCTATAGGCACTTCTGCACACGAGGATGTTTGGAATATGCAAAAAGCATTTGTGAGAGCAATTAACCCTACATCTTTTCTTAAGGATAATATAAGACTTCTAAATATTACTATTTGGTATGAATCTGTTTGTAAACTCAGGAACTCAAGAAATTACACTTTATTTTCTGTATCTCAATGTTTTACACCAACACCCCTATCTTATGAGAGTGATAGAAAATTGAACCTGGGTCATTCTTCCTCCTGCCCTGCCTTGTGAGGAGTTTACATAGTGCCAGGACAATCAGAGAACAGAGCCTCAGGAAGTCTCTCTGTTGTTGACCACAAAGTTACTGCGAAGATTCCATTTACCCTGTTTGTATGGTCACTTCAAAGCCAACAGCTCTTGAGACATGAGATCCTGAGCCTTGGCTTTCAACTAAGCTGGGTTGTTCTGAAGACACAATTAAATCGTGTATTATAAAGTACAAAACAAAGGAAATACGTGTTCATTCAGACCCTGGCAAGGCTTTATGTTTACTCTGAATAACTGAGCTCACCACCCACTGTCCCCTTCTCCCTGGACTCTATCCTGCCTCCTTAATCCTCCTCCCTGTTGCTAAAATGAGGTTTTGGATGATTGTCAACATAGCAACCTAAAACACATAAGTATGCATATTTAAATATAAATTTCTATACATTCAAAGGAAAATTTTGCATGTGAACACTATTCAATGTTTAGAAAGGACAAAAGATTTTCATCTGTATTTTTTAATACCTTTGAAGGGAGGCTAATGTCTGGAAATACTGAGTTTAACAGCCTTTCATGAAAGGCTTTCCAGTGTATGAATATACTGTCAAACTCCTAAGTGTATCTTCAGTAACACTGACAACATATTATTTTTAAAAAAAGGAAAAGAAAAAAAATGGATGTTACTATATTTTTGTTGACCAAATTAGTTCTCAGCTTTTTATTTATTTATGAGAATAATTTTATATTTTCATTTTATAGGTCATGGGATCTAAGCTAGATGTATACAAATAATATGTTATAATATTTTCATGGATGACAGAGCTTCTAAAAATGAAAGAAATCTGTGTTTGTTTCATTTCCTTTTTTCCAACTATGTCACATCTGAAAGGTTTAGAAAGCCTTGGTCTTGGCTGTGCTTTATTCCAAATCATAGAAGAGTCACTGTCTCCATGATTCATTCTCAGTTCTGTCCTCTTTTCAGAGCCCCAAATTGTATCTCACTCAAATCAGATTTGAAGTCTAATTGGGGTTTCTGATGATCTCACACCCCATCATTTGTCCCCCACCTGTTCTCTTTTCCCACACTATACGAGCTCACAATTTGTGCTGAAACCACTCGTTCACCAAAACCTATTGCCTTAGACCTGAACACATAATTTACCATTTTTATTCTCATTTTTTTATTAAATGCTTTATTGGTTATTAATTATGTACCAAATAAAATTAATACAATATTTAAGTTATAAAGAATAATGCTATGACATAAACCCATGTTCCCACTACCCAACTTAGGGAATAGTACTTGATGATTAATTTTGAAGTCCCCTGAGTGTCCCTCCCAAGTCCCACCCTCTTTTTCTACTCCTTTAAAGGTAACCTTTATCTTGTATTCATTGTTTATCTCTGCTTTCTTTTCTTTAGCTTCATCACATGTATTTTTATTTCTACACAGTATATGGTTTAATTTTGCAATATAATTTACATAAAAAGACTCATACAGTCAGCAATTTCCATAATATATTTTTTTGTCCAGTATTATGTTCCTGGGATTCATCAGCACATTAATGTTGTTGTGTACGGCTGTAATTCCCTCTCTTTCTCTCTCTCTCTCTGTCTCTTCATTTTTCTACTGTTGTATAGTATTTTTTATAAATATACCACAAATAGTATAAAATTTATTTAGCCTATTACCTTTCAATGGATATTTGTGTTTTTTCCATGAATTTTTTAAATACCAGTGTACTGTAATGAATACTCTTATATGTATCTTGTGGTACACATATGCAAGAGTTTCTTTAGGTGCATATCTCTTGGATCATAGAGTTTGAATATTTTAAATTTATTAGAAACTGTCAAATTATTTTCATATATTGTTTTACCAGTTTACATTTATACATGAAATGTACACACATTTCAGTTGCTCTAAAACCTCACCAACACTTGATATTGTCAGACATTGTAGACTGTTGTAAATTCAATGGTCTCAATTGTATATCCTGATGTTTTAATTTGCATTTGTCATCACTAATCAGGTTGAGCATCTTTTCATATGTTTATTCACCATTTGTGTTTTCTCTTCTGAAAAGTGACTTTACTAGTTTTTTGGCTAATTTTTTTAATTTGGAGTTTTGACAATTTTTTTATGATATGAATGACTTCTATATTTGGTCTAGAAAAAAACACTTTGTCCAAGATTTGTTTGTCCTGCTTGCGGTTCTTTTCACCATCTTTACATGGCTTTTGATGATCAGAAATTTTTAATTTTAATGTAGCAGAATTTATCAAATTTATATTTTAAAGCTAGTGATTTTTCTGTCTCATTTAAGATTACCCTTCCATATGCTAAGCTCCTATTTTATTGCCTCCTAAAAATTTTATATTTTTGCCTTTTATATTTAGACAATAGTAATTGATTTCTTTTTGGTATGGTATAAGGTAGAGGTCTAACTTCATATTTGTCTTTGTGGGTAACCAATTATTACAATATCATTTATTTAAAAATTTATCTTTTCCTCACTAATTTGCTATGCCAGCTCTATGATAATTCAGGTGTCTACATGTGTGCATGTGTGTCAATTTGGAGGTTTTCTATTCTGTTCCATTGGTCTCTTTTCTATCCTTGTACCAATACAGTAGTCCTAATCCCTACAGCTTTAAAATAAATGTTGATAAGGCAACTTCACTAACTTTTTTCCTTTTTTCCAGTGTATCATGGCTATGTTTGGCCTTTCTAGAATCAACTTGTCAAGCTTCACACACACATAAAAGGAATATTGGAGGATTTTATTAGAACTGCAGGGAATCCATATATCAACTTGGGGAAATCAATATATTTATTATTATGAGTCTTGCAATTTCTCCGTAAGGTTACTATAAAATCTTTCAATACAGTTTTATAAACTTTCATTAAGGCTTTTCAAGGTTTCAATAGATTTAACCCTAGGTACTTTATATTTTATGCTGTACAAATGGTATATTTAAAATTCTATTTTAAACTTATGTATTGCTGTGTTAATATATGCAATTGAATTTTTTGTACTGGCTTTGTATCCAATAAACTTGCTAAACTTTTCTATTCATTGTAATAATCTGTGCATGCTTTGGGTTTTCTTTATGTGAACCCACATATCATCAGCAGTTAATCGCAGTTTCATTTCTTCATTCCCATTTCTAATTTTGTCTTCCTGTCTTAGTGCACTGACTAGGAATACTAGTACAGTATTACATAGAAGTGGTTACAGTGGATGCTATTCTAAAGTCTCTTATTTTAAAGCAAACATGTCTAATATCTCACTATTAGGTATGATGTTTACTACAGGTTTTTTGTAGACATCCTTTATTAAGTGAGGAAGTGCTCTTCTCTTCCTAGTTGTCAAGTATTTCATCACATATAGATGTTGAATTAGATAATTATATATTTCATATCCTTTAGTCTGGGCACAGTCTCCTGCCTGGTCCAACCCACAAGGATATGAAAACTAAAACTAAAGTTCTGGCTTCAATAAATGTCATCAAGGAGCAAGCCAGGTTCAGTGTTCACTCAGACATGGGATGTCCTTCGAACTCCTTACTATATTGCAGGCTTTATGTTGTATTTTTTTAAAGATATACATTTATATTTCCTCCAGAATTTTTGTTGTTTTTAGCGATGAATGGTTCAGTTTATTTAGTCCTCTGTGCAAGAAATAGATGTCTTCCCTTTCTTTTCTGTCCAACATCCCTTGCTTTTTTCAAAACTTTTCTTAAGGTTTACTTATTTAGATTTTCCTTTCTATCATCCTTTGGAAATGCTAACTTTATTCAATCTAGTTGTTTATTTCACTTCCTAAATCTTCTCCATTCAATTTTCCAATTTCTTTACAGTTTAACACATTTCTTTAGACCGAGGGTGGTCAACTGTATGCATGTACTGTTTCATCTGTACCTAAGTATCTTCTTGTCTATCTCAGAGACTTAATAATATTTTCAGTTAATGAAGGCAGAGGGTGTGCTCTCTCCTTCCAAGTACACCAGAATTCCATAACTGCACATTCCAGTTGCTGAGTACATTTTGTTGTCCCCTTAGTAAACATGGTATGTTTACAATTACGTCCTTCCAGCCTCCTTTTCTGTGTAGGTAGAAAATGTATCATGGGAAATCTAATAATTCCTCTTAAGGACAAAGCTCTTCCATACAAAATGTTTATGCATATTGAGAAATTCTTGGCAAAAAAATGAAAATCAGAAGAATATCTCATTTTCTCTTTTTGTTTTTATTAAGCATTCTTTTTTTTTTTATAGTAAAAACCTCAGGAAGCATTTAATGATGTTTTCAAAATAAACAAAAAGAAACTTTTGATAATAATGTTAGAAAAAAATTCCAATTCAGAAATCATTTCACATTATTAAGCATTCTTGATTCCCCTTGCTTTGCTCAATGTTTTCTTTTTTCCTTAGTACTTACCACTAATATGTGATACTATGTGACAAAGTTCTTATTTAATATATTGTATATTTTTCTTATTTATTATGTTTACTTCCTACTGTCTACTCCCCTTAGTAGAATGTAAGTTTTACAAGGACAGGGATCTAATCTGTTTTGTGCATGATGAATCCCAAATGGTGCCTGGCACAGAGTAGGTGCTCAATAAATACATGCAGAATAAATGAATCACATATAGCATTTGCACAAGCAAATGGCAAATAGAAAAATAAAATTTCATGATTTACTTTTCTCAAATGGTTTGATATTTTCTTAATCAGTGCTATTTTATTTTATACTTTCAGATATCAACATGGCAGGGGAACCCAAACCATACAGACCAAAAGCTGGAAACAAGAGGCCCCTTTCTGCGCTTTACAGGTAAGTAAACAAGTTCTATATGTCGCAGTGAAAATTTCTTGCAACTTTATGAGGCAATATAACCTGCAAGGTATCAACTATTTTGAATAACAATCCTTACTTGTACAAAGTACAACAAAATGTTGTTGGTCAACATATAAATATGTCACACAGCATTGGCAGGAATCACAGATACCTAACCTTCTCATGTCTGCTTTTACGACTTTTCTACAAGATTTTTCTCTAATAAAATCTAGTGAAAATCTCTAATGACTCTTCCTGACAAGTGGGTGGAAAGATCTAGGTTAGCTGATTATCTGCTGCAGGCCATGTACTGTAGGTGTTTTACATATGTTGTTTAATTTAGTTTAATTTTCACAACAGTTCTGCAATAAAAATATTCTTGTTATCTTGCAGATCAAGAACCTGAAATGCGATTTCTTAGTGATTTTTCTAAAGTTCACGCCACTGGTAAATGATGACACCAATACTTGCATTCGTACCTTCTGACCTATCCCAAATTCTTTCCATTCAATCACTCGGCCTCTTTCGTTACAAAGTACATGCTGCTCTCATGCCCATTTCTCCAAAACAACAAATATTGCTCTCTTCTCCAGAGAGACAATTCCAATTCCTTTAAACTTTCACAATGTGCATGGATCTGAGTCAATTTAACATTCTGGTCTTTCCTCTCTAAATGCCTCAATTTCCCAGTTCCACACTTACATTCAGAATTTCAGGTGGACAGAGTTGACTAGATTTAGTACCTTTGTTGTTCTGTATGTACTCCTATTAGATTAAGTAAAATTTGGTTGATTTGCTGGAGAAGACAAGAGTAAACTCACATAACTTTAAGTCCTTTAAAAACAGCCACTTTTGAAGAAAAATTATGCTGTGCTGTTAAACCATGTGTCCCACTTCATGTACTTTTGCCATTGGTTTTTGTACTATAAGTGCTGACTTTGCATCTGTCTCTGTTAAACTCCCTTTTGTTAGATTTAGCCAATTGTTCCAGGCTATTGCAGTCTCCAGTCATCCAATTTATTTGGTCCTCTCCCAGATGCATATCATCATTCTATCAGTATCCACATCCAAAGAGCTAACATATGAGTTCAGCAAGGCTTCCTTTTTTCCTGATATCATTTGGATAAAGGAGAATTGAGTTATATATGTTAAAATTGATTATGTTCTGATATAGTATAGTAAGGAAAGTGCTCGAAGAATAGCTTGGAGCTGTTCCTTGTCTTTGTTCTCTGAAAATTAGCATATCTCCTGTACAGCCTCTCATGGCCTCATTTCCCAAACTATCATATAAGAGGGTTGAACTATCATGTCTAAGGTCCTCTTCCCACCTAGTACCCCAGGGCTCTCTACTGTATGACATCAGAGACTTTCAAAGCTATGTTGAAAAATATATCTTGATTTCCCTCGTTATTTTGGCTGTTTGAATTTATTTAATTTTATAAAAATTTTTATATAAAAATGGAAAAGCAACAGGACACAACAATATTGATAATGGTCGTGGGGCAATATTAACATTAAAGAGCAAAGACGAAGTCATCGACAAGAGGCAAATGACACTTGCTGTACCTTGGTTGAGGTAGAGGACAATGTTTACAAAACTGAGAAATGCAAATTATTTTTATCAGATTCATTTTTAAATGTATGCTTAGAGCTGCAGCTAATGCAGAACATTTGAAAAGTCATATTTTCAATTATTCACAAAACAAGATGGCAATGGCTTTTTTTTCCCTCATCAAAGAGTTATCACTGTATGTACAATGATGTTAATTTTCATATTTTCCCTATTCTTGGATTGTTTTGATTTTCTTATGAGAATGGAAGCTCATGACAAGAAACAAATATCTTTTTTGCTCTTGTTTCCCTATTACTAAGTTATGTTGAATTGTGAGTTCAAAAGAATTAAACACAGATTTCATTTAAATATATTTTATACAAATCACATTAGTGGGGAAATTCTTATTTATCCTGTTTTTATCTGTTTACACAAAGTAAGGCTGGGGACACTGATATTGCAAAACATTAACAAAGGGGAATGAATGTGGAGCTGAGAAAACCCTTTTATGCACATTTTTTCATTCTTACATAAGCTTAATAATAATACCTTACTTTTATGTGGTCAGACCACCTTTTTATAGTCATTATTCATCTGTTCGTCACAGAACTCCACAAGGTTGGTATTATGTGCCTTGCTTTATGAATGAGAAACCTAAGTTTTCAAGACAATAAAGGATTTGCTCAAAGTAAGATAACAAGATTAGGAATGGAACTCTGGTTTTCAGCCTTCAAGTCTAGTGATCTTGCCACTGGATCACACTTCTTCTATTTGCTCACCTGCTATCATCTAAAGAATACAAATCATAGAAAGTGAAGATTTCTTGGTCACGAAAACTGATAATTAATTGTATATCTGTGTATGAACACCATGCTAGCAGGTGGCAGAGGAAAGATTACACACTAGACACTAAGAACAACAGAGTTACAACCTAATTGTGTGATCGTAGGGCACAAAATTTGAGCTTCAAGTTGTTTTCTAACATAATTCAAGTTGCATTATTTGCTTGAGAGAATAAAATTGCATAATTGAGATGAAAGCACCTAGCTCAATGTAGAGAATATGGTAGCAGCTTGGAAAAAAGGTGGATTCTGCTTTCTTATTCTTTGCATCTTTGGGTCTGTTTTCTTATCTAAAATGAAAGAGCTGGAATAGTTCCATTTATTCACTCATTCATTCATTCATATAAGACATGTTTACTGTGTGTCTATTATGGTCTAGGGACTGTGGTAACTGCTTTTCTAGGTAACTGGCACAGAAAATGCCAAGCTGCAGAGTGAGGAAAAAGCATAATTAGATAAAAGTAATTTGTCTTAGAGGTAACCTCCAATTTGCCTTCCTGCTCTAAACTGTGTATCTACAATTATTTACCCTTTTGGGCCATGTAAGAAATCTGCTGCCAGTCTTTTTTCTTCACCTACATCCACTTCATCTCCATCATCAACCATGAAGTGGTGTTCACATGGAATATCCACTGACTGAAGCATAACTTTTTTTGGTTTCTTCCTTCAGTAGGATTTTCAACTCAGTGAATCAAACTTCACTAAGTGCTTATTATATGCTAAATTAATATGGTACCCATAGATGATGCAAAAATAAATAGAACACAGTGAGGCTTCAAAAAACTTACTGTTGTATGCATGAGTTAGATGCATAAATAAACTAGGACAACCTAGGAGAAGTGTGCTTACACTTCCATAAGAAAATAAATGAAAGAGTTACTGATTCTGCCTAGGGGAAAGGAAGTAAAAAATCTGGGAAAGTTATGAGAAAAAGATAACACCTGAGCTGGCTTCTGAACAAGCAGGAATTCACTCAGCAGAAAAAGGGAAAGAAGGGCATTCCAAGCAAAGAAAACATGCTCAGGGGTTGAGGCACAGAGATAGAGAAGATCATCTCATGGTGGGAGCTAGGAGAGTCTACTTAGAAGAGAATGGGTAACTGAAACATTATGGTGGCCCAGACTGGGAATATCCCTATATATCAGTTTAAGGAGATTTGCCTTTGATTCTGCAGGCAACTAGGAACCATTGGAAGATGATGACTGATTGGAAATAAAGTGTGAGGAAGAAAGAGAGTCACAGATATGTCCAAAGTTTCTAGTTTAGGCATCTGGGGGAATGATCACATGATTCTGACAGAAGAAGCAGGAAAGACATGATAAGCAGTGGCAGGCTCAGGTGCGAGGTTGAGGGAAGGAGGCAAAAAGAAATTATTCCAGTCTTGGACATGAATGCATAAAAAGAGAAAATTCATTAAAATAACACTTGCAGTAAAAATGTCTCCCATTAGAGTCTATTTGTAAATGAAACATGAATCATTTGTGAACATTTCATAAATATTGGACCTGGTCCTAATGGTGAAGAGCTAATTCATTATCTGGGGAAAATATTGTAACTTTTAATAAATTGCTGTTTCAAATGGGCTATGTGTATTACAAAGTTCTATGGTGCTCTAAAATAATAATTATCCCCTAGGAAGTGAGCTTTCCAGCATGGCAAGATCCAATTAATGCTAAATAATTGCTAAATGAGAATAATTGTATGATTGTTTTCTTCTGCTTATAAAATAGACAGACCTTTCCTCTCTGATGTGAGTAAAGCCAACAGAGACACCAGAGAACAAAGACAACTGTTTATCAGAGTTGAATAAGTATAGGTTTTTATTCACCTAGAGGCGGTATTCCCAGTTGCAGGGAACATAGCTAAGTAAGAAATGTAACACATAAAGTTTTATCTCATTAATTTCTTAGAGATTATTAGGTACCTTTCCAAACTACAGTTTTGTGGCTGCCATACAGATGCCTTCTACAGCAACCTTTCCACCCCACACAGGTGACCTTTGGAATCAAGATTGTCACTGCAGATAACCTCAAGATTCCTTAAGATTGTCACAGGATAACTTATAGTTACCTACATCACCATTTTAAGATCACCATGAATGTAAATTATATTATGAGAGTTTCAATGGTAAAACTTTCAGAGCACAGGGCAAGTAAGGTGACTCTGCAGCATAATACCTCACCTGATTTTTTTCTCCACTGGAACTACCTGAGTTCTGTCAACATCCTTCATGGTGGCTCTGGCACATCTGGGAAAGGGGGACCCTCAAGTGATCCAAAATGACCCCTAGAATCTTGACAATAGACATGAAAGAAATGGAAGCTACTTTCAGCTCTTGCTAAACAATAAAAACCAATATGGAGGAAAAGCATCCTGGACATCTCCACTTCATTGACTTGCACTATTGACTGAGAAATGTTTACCAATTAGCTATTGATTATTTTATTTACTTTCTGTCTCCTTTTCTAATGTCAAGAACAATATACATTTACTTTTGGAAGCTTAATACTTCCAGTGTCAATGCCTCCCTTTGCACTGGCAAAGGCTTCCTTCCGTTTCACCCACCTAGCCAGGTGGGTCCACTCAGAAAGCCATCGAAGACTCTCTGATTTATACAGTGGAGTGTGAAGAGGAGAGGGAAATGTTTTCTCTTACCTCCCATACTGATGCATCCTGCCCTTCTGAAATGGACACAAGCCCAAGCACTGACATGCCTATCAGGTTGATTTTGAAAGTATTTTATTTCTAAACCTGTATATCAACTACAGACCCTCTTTTCTCATGATCCAGTCTCTCCTTTGCAACCAAATTACTGACATGTGATTGCCAATATTCACAAGAGAAAATACAAAAAAAAATTGTATACTTTTAAAACCTCAAAGCTAAATATCCATACATCTGAGATTGAGCTCTCTGGAACTCAGAGTTCAGAACAAATGTTGGCATGCTTTTATTCCAGAAAAGATCCCAAAAATTCTTATTGATGGCTTAAAATCGTGCAAATGTTTGATATGAATATGTTTGGTGCGAAGAGTGTCAGACAGGTCTATATTGTAAAACAACCACAGACAACATTGCCAATGGTTTAGACTTCATTTCCTCTTCCTCAGCTTCTTTGGCTGCATAAAGGAAGAAATAAAAGTTTCCTGGAAGATTATATATTGAAGAAGTCTGGAACTATTATAAATACTTTACAAATTTTAGTTATCCTTATTATGATGATTATTCAAAGAAAAGGGCATACAATTTATAATACAAGATTTTTAGGGGTTATTTTATTTTATTTATTTATTTATTTTAACAGTATGGTGTGCTTTTTCCTTTTCTTTTTTTTCCTTTTTTAAAATTTATTATGAATATTCATGAGATACAAAGCTGATTGTCCCCCCTCCTGCCCATGATGTGGGGGCCAGATTCATACTGGGGGCATACCCATTACCAGAAATTACTTTTGTACCCTTTGTCCCCTTCCAACTATCCCCCAACCTCCCTCCCCTTCCCCATCTCCCGTCAACTCCAATTTGTAGCCCTAGGAATGTCCCTCCTTCTTTTGGATCATGGCACTACTGTGGTCTTTCTTTCCTGCCTTCTTTCTTAGCTCCCACATATGAGTGAGCACATGTGGTATTTATCCCTCTGTGTTTTGCTTGTTTCACCCAACATAAGTTTCTCCAGGTTCATCCATGTTGTTGCAAATGGGAGTATTTCATTCTTTTTTATGGCAGAGTAGTATTCCATGGTGTATATATACCACAGTGTCTTTATCCAATCATCTATTAATGGGCATTTAGGTTGGTTCCATATCTTGGCTATTGTAAACAGAGCTGCAATAAACATGCGAGTGCAGGTATTTGTTTGACATGATGATTTCCATTCCTCTGTATATATACCCAAAGGAGGGATTGCTGGATCATATGGAAGATCTATGTGTAGTTGCTTGAGAAACCTCCAAATTGTTTTCCAATGTGGTTGCACTAATTTACATTCCCACCAACAGTGCAGTAGTGTTCCCTTCGCTCCACACCCTCACCAGCATTTGTTATTCACCATCTTTTTGATCATAGCCAGTCTAACTGGAGTGAGGTGGTATCTCAATGTGGTTTTAATTTGCATTTCCCTGATGACTAACGATGGTGAGCATTTTTTCATGTATCTGTTAGCCATTTGTATGTCTTCCTTTGAAAAATGTCTATTCATCTCCTTTGCCCATTTTTTAATTGTGTCATTTATATTTTTCCTCTATAATTGCTTGAGTTCTATATATATTCTGGGTATTAGTCCATTGTCAGATGCATAGTTGGCAAAATTTTTCTCCCACTCTGTAGGCTGTCTTTTCACTTTGTTGATTGTTTCTTGTGCTGTGCAGAAACTTTTTAGTTTGATATAGTCCCATTTGTTTATTTTTTCTTTTGCTGCTTGTGCTTTCGGGCTCATGTTCATAAAGCCTATGCCCTGACCTAACTGCTGAAGTGTTTCACCTATATTTTCCCTTAGTAATTTTACAGGTTGGGGCCTTACACCTAGGTCTTTAATCCATTTTGAGTTGATTTTAGTGTATGGTGAGAATGCATATCTAGTTTCATTCTTCTGCATATGGTTATCCAGTTTTCCCAGCACCACTTGTTGAAGAGGCAATCTTTTCCCCAGTACAGATTTTTGTTGCCTTTGTCTAATATCAGATGGCTATAAGCCTGAGGTGTGATTTCAGGGTTCTCTATTCTACTCCACTTGTCTGAATGTCTATTTTTAGACCAGTGCCATGCTGTTTGGGTTACAACAGCTTTGTAGTGTAATTTGAAGTCAGGCAGAGTTATGCCTCCAGCTTTGTTTATTTTGCTCAGGATTGCTTTGGTTATTCGGGGTCTTTTGTTTTTCCATATGAAAGGTACGATTGTTTTTCCATTTCTGTGAAGAATGTTATTGGTATTTTGATGGGGATTGCATTGAATCTGTAAATGTCATTGGTATTTTGATGGGGATTGAATTGAATCTGTAGATTGCTTTGGGTAATATAGACATTTTCGCAATGTTAATTCTTCCAATCCAAGAGCATGGAATATCTTTCCATCTTCTTTTGTCTTCTTTAATTTCTTTCAGAAGTGGTTTGTAATTCTCATTGTAGAGGTCTTTAACCTCCTTGGTCAAATTGATCCCTAGGTATCATATTTTTCTGGTGACAATTGTAAATGGGCTTACTTTCTTTATTTCTCTTTCTGTTAATTCACTATTTGAGTATATAAATGCTACTGATTTGGGGGCATTTATTTTGTATCCTGCAACATTACTGAAGTTATTAACCAGCTCTAGGGTTTTTTTGATAGAGTCTTTAGGTTTTTCTGCATAGAGTATCGTGTCATCTGCAAAAAGGGAAAGTTTGACTTCATCTTCTCCAATCTGGAATCCCTTTATTTCTTTCTCTTGCCTGACTGCTTTAGCTAATACCTCCAGAAGTATGTTGAATAGCAATAGTGAGAATGGACATCCTTGTCTTGTTCCTGTCCTTAAGGGGAAAGCCTTCAGTTTTTCCCCATTCAGAGTAATACTGGTGGTGGGCTTGTCATAAATGGCTTTTATTGTGTTAAGATATTTTCCTTCTGTACCTAATTTGTTGAGAGTCTTTATCATGATGGTATGTTGAATTTTGTCAAATGCTTTATCAGCATCTATTGAGATAATCATATGGTCTTTGTACTTGAGGTTGTGGATGTGATATATCACATTTATTGACTTTTGTATGTTGAACCATCCTTGCATCCCTGGAATGAATCCCACTTGATCATAGTGTATAATTTTTTTAATATGTTGCTGCATTCTAATTGCTAATATTTTGTTCAGGATTTTAGCATCTAGGTTCATCAAGGATATTGACCTGTAATTTTCTTTTTCTGTTGTGTCTTTATCTGGTTTTGGTATCAGAGTTATGTTGGCCTCATAGAATGAGTTAGGGAGAGTAGCGTCTGTTTCAATTGTTTGGAACAGTTTCATGAGAATTGGTATTAACTCCTATTTAAGTGTTTAATAGAATTCAGCTGTAAAGCCATCCAGACCTGGACTTTTTTTTTGTTGGAAGATTGCTAATTACTGCTTCAATCTCCTTGCTTGTTATTGGTCTGTTCAGGTTTTCTCTCTCTTCTTTGTTCAGTCTTGGTAATTTATATGTGTCTAGAAACTTTTCCATATCTTCCGGATTTTCAAATTTGTTGTTATACAGTTGTTTATGATAGTCTCTAATGATTCTTTGTATTTCAGTGGTGTCAGTTGTCATGTCTCCCTTTTCATTTCTGATTTTTGTTATTTGGGTCTTCTCTCTCCTTTTTTTGTTAATCTAACTAATGGTGTGTCAATTTTGTTTATCTTCTTGAAAAAACAACTTTTAGTTTCGTTAATCTTTTCTATTGTTTTTTGTTCTCTATTTCATTTAGTTCTGCTCCGATCTTAATTATTTTTTTCCATCTACTAACTTTAGGTTTGGATTGTTGTTGTTTTTCACATTCTTTGAGGTGTAGCATTAGGTCGTTTATTTGGAATCTTTCCATTTTTCTGATATATGCATTTACTGCAATAAATTTGCCTCTTAGTACTGCTTTTGCAGTATCCCACCAGTTTTTGTCTAATGTATCTTTATTTTCATTAGCTTCTAGAAATTTTTTGGTTTCCTGTTTCATTTCTTCTTGGACCCACAGGTCATTCAGGAGCCTATTACTTTCCATGTATTTGTATAGCTTCCAGTGATTTGCTTATTGTTTATCTCCAGTTTTAGTCCATTGTGGTCTGAAAAGATTGTTGGAATGCTTTCAATTTTTTAAAATTTGCTGAGACTAGATTTGTGACCTAATATGTGGTCTATCCTGGAGAATATACCATTAGCTGATGAGAAGAAAGTGTATTTTTTAGCTATTGGGTGAAATGTTCTGTATATATCTGCCAAGTCCAGTTGGTCTAGGGTGTAGATTAAATCCTGTGTCTCTTTGTTGACTTGTTGCCTGGAAGTCCTGTCCCATACTGAGAGAGGGCTATTCAGATCACCCACTGTTAATGTATTAGGTCCTATCTCCTTCTTTAAGTGTAAGAGTGTTTGCTTAATATATTTGGTGCTCCAGTATTGTGTGCATACATGTTTATGATTGTTATGTCTTCTAGCTGGATAGTTCACTTTATCCTTATATAATGGCCTTCTTTGTCTTTTTTAATGTTTTTTGGTTTAAAGTCTATTTCATCTGATATAAGAATAGCTACTCCTGCTCATTTTTGGTTTCCATTTGCATGGTATATCTTTTTCCATCCCTTCAATTTTAGTCTATGAGTGTCTTTACAGGTGAGATGGGTCTCTTGAAGACAGCATATACTTGGGTCTAGCTTTTTAATCCAGTCAGTTAGTCTGTGTCTTTTGAATGGGGAGTTTAGTCCATTCACATTCAGAGTAGTTATTGAGAAGTGTTGTTTAATTCCTGTCATTTAATTGCTACTTGTTCAGGTGGTTTAAATATCTTTTGATCATTATTTCCCCTTTTATTTATCTTCTTCAATGTGAGTTGGGAATTTGAGGTGGAATGATTTAGCTTTTTTCTCTTTCTTGCTGGCATTTTTGTTTTACCTGTGGGTTTTGCTCTTTCTTGTATATTCGTGATGATGGTCACCATTATGCAGATACCAGATGAATGACTCCCTTGAGAATTTCTTGCAGGGCTGGTCATGTGGTGGTGTACTCCCTCAACTTTTGTTTGTCTGGGAAATATACTATTTCTCCCTCATTTCTGAAGGAGAGCCTTGCTGGGTAAAGAATTCTTGGCTGGCAGTTTTTTTCTTTTAGTATTTTGATTATATCGTTCCACTTACTTCTGGCCTGTACAGTTTTGGTTGAGAAGTCTACTGTTAGTTTCATGGGGGTTCCCCAATAAGTGACCTGACGCTTTTCTCTTGCTGCTTGTAGAATTCTCTTTTTGTCTTTTAGCTTTGAGAATTTAACTATAATATGTCTTCAGGAGGATCTTTTTGGGTTGAATCTGTCTGGGGACCTTTGAGTTTCCTGGATCTGAAGGTCTGTATCTTGCCCAACACCTGGGAAGTTTTCTGTTGCTATTTCCTTGAGTAGGTTTTGATACCATTTCCCTTCTTCTGCCCTTCAGGAATACCCACAATTTGGATGTTAGAGTGCTTGAGATTATCTGCTATCTCTCTTAGGTTTTCCTCATTATTTTTAATTCAGTTTTCCTTTTTTTTTTTTTTTTTTTTGCCTGCCTGAGTTATTTCAAAAAGGCCATCTTCAAGCTCCAAAATTCTTTCTTCTGCTTGCTCTACCCTGCTGCTCAAGCTCTCAGTCATGTTTCTTATTTCGTTGAGTGAGTCTTTCATTTCTAGAAGTTCTGCTACACTCTTTGTTATGGTATTACTCTCTTTGTAGATTTCTTCCTTCATATTCTGGATGTTTTTTTCTTGTTTCATTGTGTTCTCTAACTGAGCCTTCCTTTATTTCTTGAAGTTTTCTTAAGATCATTGCTCGAAATTCTTTTTCAGACATTTCAAGGATTCCCTGTTCCACAGAGTCTGACTTTGGGACATTACTGTATCCTTTTGGTGGTGTCATTTCTTCTTGATTGTTTGTACTTCTAGTGCTTTTTCGCTGATGCTTGATCATTTGGTAGGAGGGTTGTTTCTTCTATTACACTGAGGTTGGCTGTGGAGTGGTCTTGGTTGCTACTGTGGGGGATGAACTGTCTTTGCTTGACGGTAGGTGTGGTGGTGGTTATGTTAAACCAACTTGGCTCCTGTTCGAGACTCTGTGGTCATAGAATGAGCCCCTAGTGTATGGAGCTCTACTGGGACAAACTCGGTGGGTCAGATCCATAGGCTGGTGCTCCCCGCTAGATCTGAGGCAGGATGAGGGGTCACGTGGAGCCACACAGTTCTGCTGGCTGGCTAGCACTGGTGGGCTCACCTGCACAGTGCCGGTTCAGGGCACTGGTGTGGGGCCTGGAGCTCCCCCCACCTAGGTCCAAGGTGGTGGGGTGAAGGGGCTGCATGAAGCCACGTGGTTCCTCTGGCTGGCTGGTGCCAAGGAGCTCATCTGTGTGGTGCCAGTTCAGGGTGCCAGAGTGAGGCCTGGAGCTCCCCCCTGCCTGGGTCCAAGGTGGTGGGTGAGGGGGCTGCATGGAGACATGCGGTTCTGCTGGCTGGCTGAAGAGGTTATTTTAAATGAGCCTTTACCTATGATGACATAGCTAAAATTCACACAATCAAATAAATAGGTTGGTTTCCTATAACTCTCTAAAGAAGAATTGTTTTTTTAAAAAAGATTACTTTTACTTATAGTATGTCACTCATATTTTAACACTAAGCAAATATAATTTATAGACCTTTTCATTTAAAATGTTTAAAGAAATGCTGACATAATAGCCATTAAAATAGTTCTGCAGCAGGCAATTCTTTCCTAGGTCAAAGAATGGTCTATTTGCAGTTTTCTGTTATGTTTTTAATGCATGAGTATCCATGAATATCTTCTTGCATATGAAAACATGGCAGGGGTGGAGGGAGACTAGATGGTGCAGTTCCTTAATGCAGAGATTCCATCTCTTTGTGATCTATGTTGTTCATCTTCAAGTTGTTTGAAAGACTACACTTCTGTTTGTTTGATTTGAGGTAGTTTATCATAAAAAAGGAAGCAACGCCACACAGCCAATTTTTAAAAAGAGGAAAGGAACAAGAGCCAAGAATTGGTTGGGAAATGAGGAAGGGGTGGGCAGGTGGGATCAGGCATAGGTTTAATTAGACCAAGAAAACTTATCCAATGACAAGATATTACATGTGAGCAACAAACTTAGCCACAAGATTCCTGGCAGTCAAGGCAAGAAGGAGAGCATGGTAATTTCTATAACCATGTAGCAGAAGAAAGTACGCGAATATGTGAGAAGGAACTATTTTCTCTCTTAACTCTGTCCTCTGACAGAACATTATTATACAGACTTTTATATGAAATCATCTAAACAGCATATCAGGGAGCACCCTAAGTAGCATTTACACCATACGCACACACACACACACACTCACACATGCACACACACACAGAGTTTTAAAGCTGATGAATTTTTCTTGTGAAGTCTTTCCATAAAAGCCAAGGAAAAACTGCAGTAGAGCAAGCCACACAGAATTCCTTTCTGCTTCTCTCAAAGCAGTTTACCAGTCTGTGACATCCTGTGATGAATTTATTATCCCGTAAAATTTAAAGAATGGTGTTCCATATAGCTAGAGCTACAGAGCAGGCCTGGGTTCGAATTACCCACATGACTGCATACTTGGAGGAGACAGAAAGCAAGAGTGGGCTGATCCCTTGGTTGGCTTTTCCACCCAGCCCCAAGGACCAGAAGAAAAAGACCATGCCTATATGTCTACAACTTTTTACATAGTGAACACATGACCTGCTGTTTAATACTCCTCCTCCTTTGGGATGAAGAGAAATAGAAAAGGAATGGTAAACCTAGCATGAGATAAAAGAGGCTGAAATTCCACCTCATCCTTACAGCTGGCAGGTACAAATGAAGACATGCAACTGATTTTTTCTAGCTGTTGATTTTACTGCACTTTAGTAACTGAAGCCTGTCTTGAAATAGTTGCCTTCTTTCATATATGAAAACAGGGTTTTCTGCTGTACCAAAGATCTCCTTGTCAGCAGGTCTTGTGTTATGGCCTTTTATGCTATATACTCCTTGCATCTCACTCTGTGCTTCGTGGTTTGCATGATGGAGCACTGGGGTTAGAACACAGACAGTAACAGTGCTGGTCCCTACCAGAGCTTAGTAAGAAGGTGTACATCTCACATTCCTGGGTCATTTGGCAAGTGTTCCCTGCCTGTAATGAAGATGCTTTGTGGGTTTTATCTTCCAAAGGGCAATGCCCTTACTTGCTCTTAGTTGCAGTATCTTCATTGTCAGTGTTTTCCTCATTTTGGTGGCAGTGTTTTTGTCTTTAGATCCAGTGACCTACATCTTGTTTTAGAACAGTCCTTTGCAGAGAATTTGGGGCCTTGGGCTTCCAAGGTGAGGTGCTCAGAGACTGAGATAAATTCCTAAGTCTGTTGTTTTTAATTTTGAACGATTATCTTACTCCTTTTTTCTCACCAAGTGCTCATATCACCTCTACCTTTTCAAGCTCCCCACTTATTCAAGATATGTTTCCCATGAATAAGCATGAAAGAAATTGAAATGGGTCTAAAGGATTTCTAATGAATCCAATCTCTAAGTGAATCAAACTGAAAAATCTTTAATGTTATAGTGTTGCCTCTCATTGTACTGTTGGAGAAATATAATTAAAACAAAATATTTTACCAGCCCACAAATCCTCTCCACAAAGACAGTAGAGAAAGAAAACAGTTACATTATTGAATAAGCATTAAACCAGAATGTGGTGCACATCACAGGCAATGGTTAAGAGATCAAAGACGGAAAGAAATCTCACCTTTTTATGTAGTTAAACAGATACATCCCCATACATGTTTTCAAGATAAATAACAAGCCATCGAGTAAGAGGACTTCACAGCACCATTTGCCACAGATAGATCATCACGACTTTACCTGGTGATTGGGGTGACTGTTTATGTTAGCTGCTAACTTCATCCAGGAAAAAACAAACTTCTTATATCCTCATGGAAGGAATTTCACAATTTGGAGCAAGCTGCCCACTGAAGTTAGGCTCCTCCTTGTCCCCCACAGAAACGGGATGACGGGAATGCTGTCTCCCTTGATGTTTACATTTCCAAAGGATAGCTCCCAGGTCCAGGGGAAAGACGTTCCTGGGTCATAAAGCTGACAATATGTCAATCTAGTCTTCAAACAGATTTATATACATTTCAAAAAGAGGAGGAAGTACTTCCAGTTAATGGATTTCTAAAGTAAATGCCCAAATGAAAAAGAAGAGAAGGAAAACTCCTTGTTTTTAACAAGGCCAATTAAGCCTGCAAGGGACAACATCTAGGTTTGGGAAGAGTGAGCAACCAGCTAGGAAATCTCAGAGCAAGGACTGGGACCCAGGTTTCCTGCCTCCGACCCTAAAATCATTCTATATTTTTCTTCTTTCAATTTTATTTTATTTATTTTTTTTTCCTTTTTGTCTTTTTTCGTGTCTGGCAACGGATCGCAACCCTCGGTGTTGCTCCCACACCTCGCTCAGCCAGTGAGCGGGAACCGGTCTGTATGTGGGATCTGAACCCTCGGCGGGAGCGCCACCACACTCCCAAGCGGCGCACTGTAGCAGTGCGCCACCGGGCCGGCCCTCTTCTTTCAATTTTAAGTTTTTGGTGTTTTGTCTTATTTTTTTAGGTAAAGTGGAGAGTGCTATTTAAGGACTGGCTTGTGTAAGATTAATGGAAGTTCCTCTTTTTATGCCCATTCTCCAGCAGTTAGAACCCTTTGCCCCCCCCTCCCTCTGTGACTGCTCTTCTAAAGCACCTGCAATCACTGCAGGCCAGGGTTCCTCTGTAACACACTCATAACACATTCAGTGATGCTTAGGGAAAACAGACTGTTTATCTTCTAACAACTGAAATAAATAGAAACAAGTAAATTGTCAAGATGTAGAAAATTCAGTCCGTACAGAATGAGGAGAGGAAAATAGAAGAGACAAATATTGACAATATAGGTGGATGTGGCTGGACTAATGAGACACCAAACAGACCTTTCTCCTCTGTCATCTTGTCTCATCCTTGCTTTGCGCATGACGTTTTTGTTAACCACGTAAAATCATTTTACAAAATTAGCTAATTCTATTACCTTCATGGGAACGTATTTTCCTCTGGTTGATTAAAGTTTGAAAATACCTATCACAAATTAAAAGGCAATAGAAAATGTTAGGGTATAATAAGATTTTCTGAAATGTTAATTATGAGCAAATTCTGCACAGTAGAAAAGTGAAGTTTATAGGTTTTTCAGCTTTGGCTGGCTTTAAATATAGTAATAAGTAAATAGTCCATGATTTTTTTATAAAAATTACATAAATTATGTGGTGTCTTTCTGAGAATAATTCTTTTGATTGAGTTTAAGTACTAGGAGTGAAGCTAGAAATGCCTCCTTTTTCCAATTTAAGACGGAAGAGGGAAAAAAAGACAAGACAGTCTCACTGGTTTAGCAGTTGGCTGTGCATGATGAATACTTCACACAAAAATTTATTCTTTTGGAAGTTAATTGACTATTAAACTTTCAGAATTTCTTTCTTGTAAAATAACATGATTGATAATTCATTCTTATTGCTACTGTTAAATATCAGAATACTCTGGAATCTTTTTCCAGGTCGAAGAGCTGACATCTATTTTGTTTACATTTACTGTATGAAAGAATCAAAGGACAGGGGCTTGTTTGAATTAAGCATATTACATTGCAAATGACACTAAGATGCTACATAGTTTATATTTTAATATTTATTTGAAATATCTCCTTTTCTGGCAAAATATCTCTTATGTGTCAGGATCACTCAGTCCTGAAAAGATTTCAGTGCTCATTAGAAGAAGCACTAGATTAGAAGTTAGGAAACCTGCAACCAAGTTGTGTATCTGCTACTACATGTCCTTACCAACTACATGATTATAAGTAATTTGGCCTCTTTTTTTCAATTTTTTTTTATTGAAACATAATTGACTGTACATATCTGTAAGGTATCACATTGAATATCAATACCTGTGCACAATATGTGATGCTCAAATCAGGACAAACAGTACCTTCAACTTTACACAATGCAATCACTTCCCATGTCCCTCCCCCAATCCCTCCCCAATTTCCACTCCCTCCACCTCTGGTAACCCCAGTTCTGTTGTCTCCTTTTGAAAGTGAAAGTTCAACATATTATTGTAATTGTTTGCTGTTTGTTTGTTTCTTTCTTTCTTTTTTAGCTTTCACTTATGAATGAGGACATACAGTATTTCTCTTTCCCTGCCTGGCTTATTTCACTTAATGTAATTTTTCCTAAGTTTATCCATGTTGCTGTGAATGGCAGTATTTCACTCTTTTTTGTGGCAGAGTTGTATTCCATTAAGTATATATACCACATTTTCCTTATCCAGTTGTCTGTTGATGGACATTTAGGTTGGTTCCAACTCTTGGCTACCAGAAATAGAGCTGAGTTCAGGTTATCCCTTTCACATGATGATTTCCACTCCTTTGGTATATACCCAGCAGTGGGATTGCTGGATCATATGACAGCTTCATGTGTAGTTGTTTGAGGAACCTCCATACTGTGTTCCATAATGGCTGCACCATTTTACAGTCCCACCAACAGCGTAAGAGGGTTCAACCTCTTTTAAGCCCAGTTTGGTCATAGGAAACAAAGGACTCTGATTAAAACATTTATCAGTTTATTCTCATTTTTTACATTCTGGGATTCTGCAATTTACTGTCTAATCTGGAGGTGAAAGTCAGGAATATGTGCTTCATTATTGAGTTTATTTTTTCTTTCCTTCAAACTCAATGCAGTTTCTTAAAATATTCATATCTTTTGACTAGGTGATTCCATCTTTTGAAGTATATCTAAAGAGATAATCCTAAATATTTTTAAAATGTAATAAAATATGAAATTCTGAAGATGTTCTCTGCAGTTTCATTTATAATAGTGAATAATCTGATCTTACCATAATATTAAGCAATAATGGGTATGGTGCATCTATCAATCAGAAGGAATATTCACAAAGTGTCCAAAGTGACATGGAAAAGAGTTTAGTATTTGATTAGAGAGAAAAAGCAAAGTTATGTGAACATCATGATCAAAACTATTTAGCAAATAAAACATATACAGAGGAAAAAATAGAACAAAAAAATAACTATAATTGTCTTTTGGTGGTGGGAGTATGGATATTTTTCTTGTGAATTTAATAATTCATGCCATTTTTCTTTAAGGAGAACTTTATAACAACAACAAAAAGAGGATATACTTAAAAACAAGATTTTTCCAGTGGTAAGTGATAAACATTACACAAAAGTACAAATGCAGGCAAAAATAAGGATTTTCTTGTGCTTAGTTTTGGGTAAAGCCCATTATACAGACACAGCATTTCATCTTTAGAACTAGACTCCTTTAGTCACCGTGGTTATTAGAAAAGTTAATTTTCTAAAAGGGCAACTTCATTGGCATTAGTCTCACAGTTCAGTGCTGTCCAGCAGCCCTGTGTGGAGACGCAGTTACTACCAGAGCTGACTGCTGGAAGTGGCCTCTCAGGAATGCCACCAGGAGGAGCTCAGCGTGCAGAGGGACATTCAAGGAGCAGGGTGCAGGGGGAGCAGCTGAAGTCATCTAATCTTCAAAAACGAAAAAGTCAAAATTTATGAGCCCTTAAGTGGTGCGATAAAATAAGTAATCAGGAATGTGAAGTGCTGGCAGCTCTGACTACAGAGTAGTGAGTCAGTAATAAGACAATGGCACCTGCCTGACAAGAATTGTCCCCCGTTGCATTTAAAGCTGCAATTCAGCTGCTTTGCTGCTGCTGCTGTTTTAAAAGGGCATAGTGTATATGAGCTACAAATAGGAACATAGATTAAAGCCCTGGTCGTATCCTTCATACATAGAACATGGAACATGACAGGAAAAGGGAGATGGGTGATGCATTTCTAACTCTCAACAGAGAGAACCTATCAATGCAGGAAAGCCAATGGTAACGGTAATGACACAACAGTAAATGTATCAGAATATACTTTTCAAGAATGTGATACACCAGCCAATAGCTGAATTTGAAAAGGAAATGGAGATGACCCACGAAATACAGATAATACTGCGTGAAATAGCATTTTGACATGAATGGCTTAGCAACTGCTGTGGGTATTTTAAATACTATTCTTACTAAACCTACCTACAATGTCAGTGGTAAAGACACTATTATGATATTGTGAGAGTTCTGGGAGCATTTAAATAGAATTGTAACTTCCAAATTTTTGATTTGCGGAAGAGTTTTTTTTCTCATTTTTTTTTTTACTCTTTATTACCTCTACTTAATATAGCAAATCTCTTATTTAGAGTGTTGAGAAAAGAAACATTATATAACCAGCATTTGAAAATATAAACTAAATTGAGTGTAGAAAAGTTGAAACACTTGGCAAACAAAACAAAACAAAACAAAAATACTGTAAAAGTGTAATGAAAGAAATAAGTAATACCAGGCATCCATTTTAACTGAAAAAGCAAATATATTTTGTGTGTAAATGTAATGCTGAATAAGAGCAAGAAAGACTAGCTTTACAGGTAGGTGAAGTACAGTGTGGGCAGACAGTTATTAGACCATCTGTACTCAGTCTGGCTGGACAGAGTCGCCATGTAGGGGGCCAGTCAATGGGTTACAAGTCCCTTAGTCGTAGACCAAGATGCAAAACAAAGCATAAGCCCTGAGATGTTGACTGGAAAAGTCAGGGGAAGGCAGCTGGGCAATCCAGTCTGCTAGATCCATGAGGGATATTGGGACAGTAGCCATTAGAACTTAGATGCCAAGACAGAGCCAAATTTTAGAAACAGATCAAATTGGGGGGCAGAGAGATGAAAGACGAAATAAGTATGTCAAAACAAATTTGATAATTTAGTCACTTATTAATTAATTAATTATTTAAGCACCTGCTGGACATTTATCTAGTCACTGAGGAGACATCAATTAACAAAATGGACAAAAATCCCTGACCTTGCTTCAAATACGAGGCAAATAAAAAATTTTAAAAAATAAAGAAAATTAATTATATGTTAGAAGGTAGTACATGTCATAGAAGAAATAAAGTGAGGAAAGAGGGATTGGGAATGGTGAGACAAGAAGTATAACAAATTTGAAAAGGGTGGTCAGTGAAGGTGACATTTGAGCAGACTTGAACTAGGTGATGAGCAGGTAAGGTGACACCTGGAGGAAGCATTCTAGGTAGAGGAACCAGCTAGCAAAAGGCCCTAAAGCAAAAGCATGTCATGCCATGTGTTCAAGAAAAAGCAAGAAGGCCAGTGTTTCTGGAGCAGAGTCAAAAAACCTGGAGGCCAGGAAGAGGTGCATGGATAATGGCAGGGAAATAAGGGGGCCACCAAATGGCGTCAAGCCTTGTAGGCCTTTGAAGTATTTGGCTTTTACTCTGAATGAAATAGAGAACCTTTGGAATGTTTTAACCAAAGGAGAACCATGACAAGACTTACATTTTGAGAGGCCACATTAGCTTTATGTTGAGAATAGAATGTGGAGGAGTGAAGGTGGACCACAGGAAATCAGGTAAGAGACTGTGGTGATGTAGAGAAAGTGTTTGCAGCTGAGATTAAAAAAGGGGGAAAAAAGGTTATGTTATAGATATATTTTAAAGGTAGAGCTAACAAGATTGTTGACTAATTGGATGTGGACTGTGAGAGAAAGAACGGAGTCAAGGATGTTTTCATTATGTACTGCTGGGAAACAACATTCACTGGCTTAAAAAAAAACTTTGTCATGTTCTGGGCTGGGTTCAGTTCATGAACTGCTGTGAGCAGTTCTACTCTACATGGTGTTCAAGATGACTCCTGTGCTTATGTACCTGACACCTCAGCTGGGGTTGGCTACCATCTACTATGGTGGCTGAGCATCTTTTTCCACCTGGTCTTTCCATGTGGTCAGCTTAGGCTTTACCACATTATGGTGGTCTCAAAGTGGTCTAAGATTTACTTGGTAACTGACTTCAACAGGGAGGAAGAAGCTGCCTGTCCTCTTCAAACTTGGTTTGGAAGTTCCACAATATCACATCTACCGCATTCTTCTCATGGAGACATAGATTCCACCTGTTGATGGTGGAGGGATGAAGTAATGATGGCCAGATTATCTACCAGAGATGTTGCCAAGATTTGGGGACTGAGCAACTAGACATATGAAGTTGCAATTAAATGAAATAAAGAAGACTCACAGGAGAGGTTGGAATAGGCCAAGGTGAGAGGTAGAGATTACTTTAGTTTGGGGACATGTTGATGTTGAGATGTCGGTTAGACACATGAGTAAAGATGTCAGTAGGCAATTCAATGTCCAATCTGGAGTTTAGGGGAAAGGTCTGAACGGTATGTGCATATTTATGAGTCACAGTATACAGACAGTATTCAAAGCCACGAGACTGGGTGAGAACAGCAAGAGGGTAAGAAAAGAGAAGAATTCTAAGGACTAAGCTACTATTTGAAGTCAAGAACCAGCAAAAGTGACTGGGAAGAAACAACTAGTGACATAGACTGAGTGGTAGGAAAACCAGTGAAGAAAATATTTTTAGTAAGGAGTAATCAATTGGGTCAATTATTCTTCCAAGTTCATGTCAACTAATAATTCACCATTCATGCATTGTGGAGGCTATTAGAGACTCTGACAAGAAAAAATGACTTTGTATCCATTGGATTTGGGGTCACAGCTCAATCCTGCCATTCCTCAGGGAGGGGGATGGGACCTAGAATTATAAACCCACACACTTATAAAACCACTACAGCTGTAGGGTGAGAGGGACTCTAACATAAAGCTGACATGCAGCATTGCCAGTCAGGGGGAACTTCCAACACAATCCAGGAGAAAGTACTATTTAATAGTCCAAGAAGAGGATTAGCATCACACAATTTTGTCAGCATATGGTAGTTCAGATTATTTCTTTCTGAAACCCAGTGCCAAAATTTAATTCCTTGAGAGAACCGAGGTGGGGGATGCAGTGGGGAGAAGCTGGGTCAGGGAAGGACTGAGGTTACCAAGATGAGAACTCAGACAGGAGATTAACCCTCCAGACCAGTGTGTCATTGAGAAGACAGAAACACTGCTAAGCAAAACTCATGCAAAAACAAGTAGTTGTTCCCTAAGCTGTATCAGACCTTACCTACAACTCAGTCTGAATGGCTTTCAAGTGTTTTACTAAGAGAAGGAAGGGGAGAGTGTGAGCTGAATCAGGGACCCGAAAGACTGAAGCAAGAAAGATCTTTTCACCTGTGCCCACTCTCTCAGAGCGAAGAGTATAGAATGGATGGGAGGGGACAGGAGAGAGACATGGGAGGACAAAAGTTGTCCAATCATCCCAACCTCCTGGGCCGTCCCTGATAATACATATACTATGCCATTTAACACCATTCACACTCTGCATAACTTATTATGATTACAATTCCTTCACAGAATTGTATTGACTCTGATATCTTCATCTTAAAGTGGAGAAAATAGATAAATGACATCAGAATTCTGCAAAGAGCAGGGCTGAGGACTGAGATCTGAAACTGGGTAACTCTGTGACTGATTACCTGCTTCTCCAGTCTGCACTCTTGACAGATGCAGTTTCTCTGTAACAGCCGTTAGCAAGCAACTAAATAAGACGATCAAAAGAGATAGCTGAGCAGCCACTTGCTCGTTTTTCTGGAATTTACTTCCTTTCACTACATAGGTTTGGAACTGAAATGAGCAAATCTTCCTACATGAAAATAATTGAGTTGGAAAGTATTTCTTTTCAGAAAATCATTTTTCTAGATTTAACAGAAACATCCACAGAGTTGTGTGCACTCCCTTCCAATGTGAAGTGCAGTGAGGTTAATTGTGAATCATACTGGAGAAAGGGTGAGACTCCACACAGTCAGCCTTGGCCAAATTATCCACCGCCACCCTCCCCAGTGCTGTCCCCAGAACTGTGGGGGAGAATGTTTCAAGTCTCCCAGGAGAATCTGCCAATGGTTAATGATCTTTCTCGCCAGGAAGGTCTTCTTTATCCTTCACCTCCATTCCTCTTGCTGAGGTTCAATCCTCCCAGTGGAGTTATGAAAGAACATTACAGCTCGTCCAAGGGAGATGAGCCCTGCAGCCTCAATTTTCAGTGTGACAAAAGTCATGACTCTGAGTGTCAAAGCTGCCACTGAGATTCCTGGTTGATACCATAGCCATCCATTCACCTGTCCCTGGAATTAGTGGTTCAGCTGGTGGTAACTGAAAAGGGAACTTACCAAGGGGCCTGATGATACCCCTAAGCAGAGATTTCAATTGGGCATAAAAGCCCTTGGAAAAGGTATCACAGGAAATACAGGCAAAGCTGCTTCTTACTCTGGAGAAAGCAAATCCACTGTAGGAAAATCTCACCGTAGGAGGGAAGGAACCTGGCTCTCCTCAGCATTGTAGGTGAATTTGATGCTCTTCTAATTGTCAACAATTAACATACAGGAAAATAGTACAAATGGAAGATTTGTACTATAACATTAAGATTCAAGGTCTTAATCAGATTGCCTGTGCTAACATCCTGCTCTGTGAGTTTCTGTAAGAAAGAACCTGGGAAAATTAATCAATCCTTTTCTGCCTCCATTTAGTCATGTATAAAATAGAGATGATAAAGATACCAACTTCACAGGAAGGCTATGAGGATTAAATGCGTTAAAATGCTTAAAATAGTGTGGCAATTTCAAAACACTGGCTGTCATATACGGAGCATTAAATATACATTATTATTTGTACACACTGACATACAGACAGTACCTCTAGAAATCTAAGTTGCACTGAGGACTGCATACCTCTTCATTCCTTCTGTAGCCTTGAGCAAATTTCTGTACCTTCCATTAGCAGGAAGTTAGTAAATATCTACTTGAACATCATTCTTTTCTTTTCCCTTCTAATTCGTGTGACAGACATAGGTTAATTACAGCCTTCTCACAGCCTGAGGCCTGAGTAGGTTTAGAATTCTTGTCAACACATTGTTCCCAGCAGTCGCCATCAATTAGTCAGAGTTGACATGAAAATTAAAACTTATTTGACCTCTCGGCTTTAGCGCATACCAGCTTTTAAAGAAATGATTGCTTCCACTTTCATCCACCTCAGAATATCCTATCACCGTCTCACTCAGAGTCCCACTCTGCCACAAATTTCTCAGCGTTGTTGACAGAACTGCACAAAAGGCTGCACTTGGCACAATCCTGTGACTCCATCACAGCACTACAGCTTTGTGGGTAGCCACAGCTGGAGAAGGGCTCTTCTTCAACCAGTGGTGCTGGCTGACCTAGGCAGCAGCAGAGAAGCCTGGGCTTCTTTTTTGTTTTGTTTTATTCTCTTCAGCTGAGGGGAGGAGAATACTAAGAGAATACGTACCATGGACAGATTCTGATTTTCAGTGGATCTCGAAAAATTGACCTAGAGTTACCCATGAAAATCCTGTTCCTATTACATAAAAAAGACTCTTTTTTTGAATTTTTAAGCATACCAATAGAATTGTGTTATTTTTTAATATGCAAAATATTCGGTAGGTAAGAATGACTTTACAAGTACTTATCTTTGATTAGTCATCATGTTTTGCTCTCATTTAATCACTTACCTTGGAAAAAAAATCTGTTTAAATCAGAAGGCCTTAGAGTGATGAAAATATCATGGGGAGGTGTTTAGATTAAGAAATGGTCAACGATGAGCTGTAGACTAAATTTTAAATATCAAAATAAGATCTTTATAATCTTCAAGAAGTATATTAAGTTATTTGTAAAATAGCATGCCAAATTATTTCATAAATAATAAGCAATCAGTTAGCTAAGGGGTAACTTGCAAAGACCTGGGTCACCATCATGCCCAGTGTGGGGCCAGATAGACTAAAGGTCATGCTAATTTATTGTGTTCTTTACCCTTTTCAAGAGTAAAGAGCTAAGAGTACAGACTTTGGAGTCAGCCTGGTGATAGAATTAAGACTCATCACTTTGCTGTGTGACTTAGAGAAAACTATTTGGTCTTTCTGAAATTCTGTTTACTCCTCTGCTGCCATTGTCAAAATGGCATGTGTTCCAGGGCTTGGCACATGGTAAGCTCTGGCTCTTTTGGTAATTATTAAACTCTTTCAGAGTTTGTAGAACAGTAGTGAGGACAGATAGGAATCAGCCACACTGTTCTTTTCTACATAAAATTTTTGCACTCATATTTGTCTTTAACATACTTTTCAAAACACATATGAAAATCAATTATTTTTGAGAAAAAAATGTATGCAGTAAAAAAAGAGAAGTCCTTCATTCCCTATTAAGGAATTAATTTGTTAATTTGGGGGTTGACAAACTAGATTTCAAACATCATTAGATTCTGACACTAGCTTTGGCCTGTAAATCAACTCTAATCTAAATCTGAGAATTTTAATCCTCGATTCCTGCTCTTTTCTGGCTTAGGTTAAGCACACAGGAGCTACTTACTTCCAGAGAGAAATCTTCTCTGTTTACTTCCATTCTACTGAACAGATTCAAGGTGGCGACACAGATCTGGGCACAAGTTTGCCCCGTCAGTCACCATTTGGGAGCATCTGCTATGTGCTGGGTGCCGTCCCAGGTACAGGTTAATATAACTTGCTAAACAGTTCTCCTGCCTCCTTCTGAACTTTGTTTCTGTACACCTAAGGGCCTGCTGGTGATTCCAGATATTCTTTCCACAATCCTTTCCTTCTCTTTCTGCACTCTCTCTGGGTGTCCTCATGATCTCATACACTAACTTCACATGGATGACATGACTCCTGAATCTGTGTTTCCAGCCCTAAATATCTCACCTGAGTTTCAGTCCCACATTTCCATCTGCTGGCTACAGCCTATCTTCTCCAATATATCCCAACATGTTTCATTAATATATAACCATTACACCAACCTATTCCCCAGTCAGGACTCTATTTCTATTAACATACCATGAATCCAGGAACAAAGGTCAAAGGACTCAGGGATAAAAAATAATAATAACAATGATAGTTAATATTTATTAAGCATTTACTTATCTACCTATCCACTTAAGTTATTTAGTTATCTAGTATGTACATCTATTTACTTATTTCTCACAACAAACCTATGAGTTAAGTCTAGTATTATTTCCATTTTGCAGATGAGATTATTGAGGCACAACAAAAACTGCCTTACTCCTCCAAGCCACACAGCCCGAGGTGGCAGAGTCAGAAATGGAATCAGGCAATCTGATTCTAGAGCCTGTGTCCTTAAGTCCTTTGGCCCATCCATCTTAAATGTAGTCAGAGCTTAGGTTATCATTGCTAAAAAAAAAAAAAAAAAAAAAAAAATAGTTCAGATATTTCAGTAAACAATACTGCTGCTAGGCAATTTTAACTACAAAATCTTGTGACTATATGAGGGTACTTCAAAAAGTTTGTGGAAAAATGGAATTAAAACATAACATGAATCTTTCCATGGACTTTTTGAAGACCCTTTGTAATAGGGGAACACTCTTATAAAATGTTCTGGATTCAGGACAAAGCACCAGTCTTTCAAAAATCATTTCTGCAAAAACACAGCATATGCCAAAGCACAGAGGTGTGAGAAGACAAGAAGCCACCTGGACAGCGAGGGGTCTGCTCAGCTTGGCTGGAGCACAGAATCTGCAGGCTGAAGTTGTAGAAGGCAAAGGTGGGGAAGGTGCACTGGAACCAGACTGTGAATGAACTTTACTCATATTATAGGGTTTGGACTTGACCCTCTAAGCAAGGAATGGGAGTAGCAGGATGGAGGAGCAAGGCAGGGAAAGTGCATCTAGCAAAATTATTACTGAAAGCCTCCAATGAATTAGGCGTGATTCATGCCAATGAAGAAATGCAGGGAGTTCCATGGTTGTGTTACAGGATTCTATGAGAATAGCTATGAATCACTCCCAACCAGCCCACTCTGCATTATAAGAAAATACTTCCTAAACACACTCAGAGATTTATAAGGAAGGAATTTCATGATTATATTTGTATCTTAGAAAGATAGTTCTGGGCCGGCCCGGTGGCGCACTGGATAGTGCGCCGCTTGGGAAGCGCGGCGGTGCTCCCGCCCGAGGGTTCGGATCCCACATACAGACCGGTTTCCGCTCACTGGCTGAGCGAGGCGCGGGAGCAACGCCGAGGCTCGCGAGGTGT